>NW_027070210.1:258277-314462 GCF_002906115.3 Quercus suber
TAAAAAATTAACAAAGCGTAAAATCTAAAAGTGTAAAAATATGATAAGAATGGATCTAGAGCAGTTGATTTCACCTAACAAATCCCACACAATTTATTCTTCCTAATTATTAAATTCTAATAATCTCCCGTTGATGATTAAAAATTCCTTAAGTATTCAATATCTTCTCTCGAATAATATTAAAAATATCTTCAACTAACAATTCCATATCTCTATGTGAATTTAATTAATTGGAGACTCATTACGTACTTTGAATTTTTTGAAAAATCACACTAGTCGTGGTAAAGCATCTCTACTTTCGCTCAACTAATGGTGTTTAATTCTAGAACTAAAATAACAAATCACCTCTCGGTCTCATTGTAATTCAATTGATCAAACCATAATTCGTAAAAAATAGTAAGCATTAAGAATAAGAATTAAACACTCAATCATGGAAATATTAAAAATAAAATAATTCAGAATATAAATTGTGTGTTCATTGCTAGACTACATCAACGCTCTAGAAAATAAAATTTAGTTTATAATAAAACTGAAAAGAAAACAAATAAAACTTATGTCTTTCATCTGATGGGATTCAACAAAAAAAAAAAAAAAAAAAAAAAAAAAAGAGACAGAAGCCATCTGACCCATTTGGGTTATGTTGGGGAGGAAGACGAGCGGCAGCGGAGCGAAAGGCGTGGCTTGGCATAGTGAACGCCGACTCTGCGCTGCCTGTGTCCTTCGATCAACGGTGGAGCAAGCAATTGCTTGTTCTTTCTTTGTTTCTTATCACTGCTAGAGAGTGTTCTAGAATCAAGTAGAAAAAGAAAAAGTAGAGAGAGAGAGAGAGAGAGAGAGAGAGAGAGAGAGAGAGTGATTTGGAATGAAATAGAAAAAGAAAAAGAAGGATAGATAGAGATAGGAGTGGGATACTCGTGTGGTGGAGAAAAAACCAAGAGAAAAAAAAAAGAAACGTATGGATGAAATTAAGAAATGAAAAATAATATAAAAAATAAGAAATGACAATTAAGAAATGCTACCACAATATTTTCACAATAAATTTTAAGTAACAGATTGTTATTAGCTGATATTGGTGAGTAAAAAAAATAATTTCAGTAGTGGGTTCAAATTAGAACTAGTGACAACTTTTTACATAAGATTTTGATGTGATTATTGTGAAAGTATTACGAAAAATGTTGTGGATATAACACTTTTTATTGGAAAAATATAATTTTTGGGAATGAATATAGGAAGAATAAATGATGATAAAAAAAGAATAAAGAATGAATGAAGAAATAATATTTAAATTAGATGGAGAAAATGATAGAGAATCTGTTGGAAAGTGTATTTGAAAAAGTAAGTAAGTAAAAACTAAATGTCACTGTTCACTGTCGAAACAGTACAAAAATCTAGATAAGCTATTGGTGATGCTCTAAGACCCTGAATAGAAAGGCCTAGGGAGTGGTTTTATGTGATTGTGTTTGATATGTTATGATGCTATTTTTCATAATAACATAGTATTGTCTTTGAACATTTTGTGATCATGTTGAAGTTGTGAGATGTATTTTCCTACACTGTTGTTTTACAAAATATTTGCATTTCATAAATGGACTGTTTTGCAGGTAATGAATTTTTCAAAAAGGTAAAATTTACTAAAATAACTCGTCCCCAATCTCATGTTATTAAGTTCCCTAACCCTCTTAAAAGAATTTTTAAGTTTGTGACTGGTACCTCTTATGATTAAGAGTTGATGGAAGAGAGGCATAAGGTTAAACCTAGACATAGTAGGAGGACAAATACATCAAAATTGTTAGGTTCAGATTTTCTAACTCGTTAGAATATGAACCCAAAACTTGAAGCGATGTCCACATCTGAGGCATTTTTTTATATATTAAAAAAAATAGTGAAATTAAATTCGTCTTACAAAATCATACATGACAACTAGTGGATCTTTTGCATGGTGTAAGCCTTTAAGATATAAATGGATATTCAAGAGGAAATTGATAGTTGATGGATCTAAAACAAATACTAGGCAAGACTTATTGTAAAGGTTACAAACAAAAGGAAGGTGTGGATTGCTTTGATACAAATTCACCGATTACGAGATATATCCATTTGAATTTTGATTGTTATTGTAGTGTTGCATAACCTAAATATGCATCAAATGGATGTTAAGATTGCATTCTTGAGTGGTGAATTTTATGAGGGGATCTATATGGAACAACCAAAAGGGTTTATTGTTCCTAGATAAGAAAGAAATGGTGTGGGCTTGTTAAATCTTTGTATGGATTAAAATGAGTTCCAGAGCAATGACATGAGAAATTTGACAATGCGGTGATTTTAAATGGATTTAGAATTAATGAGCAAACAATGTGTGTAGTCAAGGATATGGATTTAGAATTAATGAGTGAAAAATGCATGTATGTCAAGGATACCACAAATGGCTGTCATTGTTTGTCTCTATGTTTATATGCTTATTGTAGGAAGCAATAATGACATCATTATGCTATTGAAAGGATGCTAACTAGTAAGTTCAACACTAAGGATTTAAGTGTGGCAGATGCGATACTAGGAATAAAGATCACTAGAACATATGATTGACTTGTCTTCTGTCAATCACATTATATCAAGAAATTAATCTATAAATTCGGGAGATTTGATGAAAGTCCAATGAGAATACTTGTAGATGTTAGAGAGTGATAGGACAATTAAAGTATTCACAGATAATTGGTAGTCTTATGTACATAATGAATTGCACAAGAACAGACATTGTATATTATGTTAGCATGCTCAATAGATTCACGAGTAATCTAGGGGAAGACCAATGGAAGACAATAGTTAGGGTTCTATGATATTTAAGATAACCCCTAAACTATGGATTGTACTACATGAGAAATTCATTGTACTAGAAGGGTATAGTGATACAAACGAGATAATCTGATACAAAGGAAATAAAATCCAGAAGTGTATATATCTCTATGCTTGGTGGTGCAATTGTATCTTGGAAATCTTCTAAACAAATATGCATTGCTAGGTCCACAATGGAATTAGAGCTTATTGCTTTGGATGAAGTAGGAGAAGAAGAAAAGTGGCTTTATCATTTCTTAGAGGATATGTCAATGTGGACGAAACATTTGCTTACTGTTTGTACACATTGTGATAACAAATCAACAATTGGTAGGGCACAAAGTTTTAGGCGGAAAGGATTAATCATCAATTATGATGAGAATGGAAAGAGGAGTGTTAGATAGGCATCTATTGGGCAAAAATCTGCTAACCAAATAAGGGTGGAAAGTGTGAAGTCAAATAATGAGGGAATGGGCGAATTAAACAAGGTAGATACAAGTAAAGATCAGCTTTACACAAATAAAGTGTTGTGCCCAAACACATGGCTAGTCCATCTTATAACTCTATCCAAACTGGTTGCTTAGATTTAAGCCCAACAAGAACTTGTTTAAGTTGCCCGACAATATTTGAAGTGGGTGAAAGTTCTAATGCAAGCTTGAGCCGACCCAGGACTGAAATCAATCTAGATGACTCCTCGGTTATACCCATACTAGGTTCGACATCCATTTTGTCTTGCTTAGTCATTTGAAATAGTAAGTGACTATCGAGACTAACAACGGTGAATGTTGGGGTTAGCTTGGTGATTGTGTGGGAGGTTAGTCCATTTTGAGTGGTTGGGTAGCCGGTTTGCTACTTGATTGGTGAGTTGTGGTGGAGATTTGGTGGTGTGATGGTGGATTTTCCGAGGTTTATAGGTACTGGTTTCATTCATGGAGGTTACTTCAATTTCGATGGGGTGGAGGGTACTTTTTCTGTGGAGGAGAGGGCAAGGTTGGGAAATATGGATGTTTTTGGTTTAGAAAAGGGGAGGCTCGATTTGTTGTTGAGTTCTTTCTCAAAAGATAATTCAGAGATGGATGGGTTTACTATTGATGCCGATTTTGGGAGTGACAAGGAGGTTGGTGGGGAAGATTGGGGGTATGAAGGGTATGATAGTCTTTTGGAATGCAACCCTTTGATGAAGATTGACTCTTCAGATTTAGCTTTGGATTTACTCACATTTGAGGAGCCATATAGTGATTGTAGAAAGATATTGTGGATATTTCTAGATGGGTCAAGTATATAATTCGTGGGTCCAGTAAACTAGTTAGGCTTCCTTTGAATCATCATGAGAGCTATGTATTCATCTTTTGTTGAAGTTGGAAAGGGAGATGAAAGCAACTAAGTTATGGTATGGGGACTTTGCTAGGGCTCATCGCTTAGTTAAATCTAAAGCCAAAGGTGTGGTAGAACTGAGGAATTTGATTTCCTCTGTCAACTATGAGATGCAGTACTATGTTGGTGATGGTCTACGGTGTTTGGGTTTTTAGTAGTATTGTTGAAGATAAGAATGATCTTTTGGAATGTTAAAGGCTTGCATGGTCCTAGTAAGCAATTAATGGTGAAAAATATCTTAAGGGAGTGGAAGTGTGATGTCGTTTGTTTGCAAGAAACTAAATTGATGACATTTGATAGGCATATGGTGTCTAGTTTATGGAGCTCCCCTTTTCTGGATTGGGTTGTTCTTGATGCTGATAACACAGAAGGTGAGGTTAATATTATGTGGGACAAGAGGGTGTTGGAGAAAATATATGATATGGTAGACTTATTTTCGGTGTCTATTAGGTGGAAAGGGTTAGAGAATGGGTTTGAGTGGGCTTGTTTCAGGGTTTATGGTCCCAATCGATGATGATATTAGAAAACAATTTTGGGATGAGCTGGTTGGTGTTCAACAGTGTTAGGATATTTCGTGGTGTTGTAAAGGGAATTTTAGTGTTGTTCAGTACCCTAGTGAGAGATTGAGGTGTTTTAGTTTCAGCTTGGCCATGAGGGACTTCTCTAACTTCATAGAGGATAGATCTTAATTTGGTGGACTGTGGACTAGCTGTTGGAGAGGGGGGGGGGGGGGGGGGGGGGGGGGGGGGGGGGGGGGGGGGAGAGATTTACTTAGTCAAGTGGTACGAATCAGCCTTCAATGGGCTTTAGTTTCTCTTGATTGGGAGGAGCACTTCCTTGATGTGACTTAACGGATGTTGCCTCAACCTATTTCGGATCACAATCCCATTTTATTGGAGGCGGGGGGAAATGGATAGGGTAAAGTCCCTTTAGATTTGAAAACATGTGGCTGAAGACTAAGGGGTTTGTAGATAAGGTGTAGAGTTGGTGAATAGGTATTCTTTTAGAGGGACACCTTGCTTCGTACTTGCAAAAAAATTGATGGCTTTGAAGGTAGACTTGAGGCAATGAAATAGAAGAGAGTTTGAGCATTTAGGCTGAGCAAGAAGAATTTGTTTGGAGAATTGAAGGGGTTAGATGTGAAGAGGAGGGGGGGGGGGGTGAGGGTTCCATGGCCTTACTAATGCAGAAAAGTGCAGAAGAACTGAAGTTAAAATGCTAGTAGAATGCTTTATATCTATGGAAGAAATTTCTTAGAGGCAGAAATCTAGAGTTCTATGTTTAAAGGAGGGTGGCAATAATACTAAATTTTTTCATACAATGGCAAATTCTCACTCAAGACACAATCATGTGGGTATGTTGAAGGAAGATGTGGTAGTTTATGACAATAAGTTAGAAGTGGCAAAACATGTAGTTCAGTTTTATGAAAAATTATTCCAAGAAATAGAACCATAGATACCTATGACTGAAGGTTTGGAGTTTGACCAGATAGGGGAGGTGGAAAGTGGGTTGTTTGAGAGGAAGTTTGAGAGGGATGAAATAGCCAATGTTGTTAGAAATATGGAAGGAGACAAATCTCCATGGCCAAACGGAGAAGGATGTTCTCACTTTTTTTTTTTGAAGAGTTTCATCAGTACTGTAAGTTTGAGAAGTCTCTAAATGCAACCTTTCTTGCCTTAATTCCCAAAAAGAATAATGCCTCCAACATTAGAGACTTTAGACCAATAAGTCTGGTGACTAGTCTCTATAAAATTTTGGCTAAGGTTTTGACAAATAGGTTGAGAGGGGTTTTAGTCAAGGTTTTGAATTCCGTTCCAAAGACCATTTCAAATTAGCTACAGGAATGGATTATTTCGTATCGGTATTTACCGGTGCATTGTTTCGGGATTACGCACCAGATATATATATATAAAAGATTAAAAAAATTTATGAAAACAAAAACATAGAAAAATTTATAAAGTGATGTGTCAATCTTATTTGTTTTCTTTTTATTACCATTTTTAAATATTTCTTCGATCTTTCTTATTGTTTTCTCTTTAACCGTACTCAATACATTAATTTTTCTTTAAAAAAAAAATTATCTTTCCTGTTCTCCATTTCTCTCTCTCTCTCTCTCTCTCTCTCTCTCTCTTTTGACCAAATGGAGATCCAATCAAGTGCTTCTACAACCTTCCTCCTATCTTGCTACTGCTTGACATATGAAGTAAATATGTTGAATAGATACAGATAAGTTTACTATTACTCAATAATTTTCTTCCTATTTTTCTACTACCAAAATAGTGGCACGATAAACCTTCTCTTAATTTTTTTCCTCTTCTCCTCTCTCGATCTAGGTCTGGTATGATATAGAGGGGGGGGGGTGGGATGATGCTACCAAAGTCATTCTAAACCGAAACATATTTTTCGGAATTCCCGAAATTGACCAAAATGGCCGGTTTTATTGGGAATGGTCTGGTATTTAAACCGAGACAAAACAAGGGGTATGGTTGTGCCAGATTGGTTGCCGGCACGAACAATTCCTGCTGGAACAAAATAGATTTCAAAACATTGGTTTTAATGGCCTTGATTCCGACTCTCATAAGACATTTGTGGGGGCAGACAGATTCTGGATTTGATCCTCATTGCAAATAAGTGTGGATAGTCGTTTAAGGAGTAAAATTTCAAGTGTAATATGCAAAATGGTTATAAAAAAAAACCTATGACCATGTAAATAGGGAGACACTCATTTACTTATTAGGGAAGATGAGATTTGGTGATAATGGTGTTAGTGGATCAAAACCTGCATATCTACAGCTTAATTTTCAGTTGTTGTTAATAAGTTGCTAGAAGGTTTTTTTATTTACTTGACGGTGATTAGGTAAAGAGATCCACTCTCCCAAATGCTATTCTTATTAATGATGGAGGTGTTCAGTAGAATGCTTAAGAGGATGGATGGGGTTGGCCTGATTAATGGGCTTTAAAGCTAATGGGGGTGGGAGGTGATGATGTGTGTATCACTCATCTATTATTTGTAGAAAACACTATTCTCTTTTGTGATGCTGATGTTGAGCAGTTTCTTCATATCAGGATGTTATTGCTTTGTTTTTAGCCAGTGATAGGATTGAAGGTTAATGTGAGCAAAAGTGAGTTGGTTACATTAGGGGAGGTGACTAATGTGCACTGTGCAGGCACTGGCTGAGATTTTAGGTTGTAAGATAGGAAATCTTCCTATGTTCTATCTTGGTATATCATTGGGAGCTTCTCGTAAATTTTTATCTATTTGGAATCCTATTTTGGAGAAGATTGAGTGACGATTAGCTAGATGAAAGAGGTTTTATCTATCTAAAGGTGGTCGTTTAACATTGCTTAAAAGTACCTTGTCAAGCCTTCCAACTTATTATTTATCCTTGTTCGTTAGTCCTACAAGTGTGGCTAATAGGATTGAGAAGCTACAAAGGGACTTCTTATGGGTAAAAACCCCAAGTTGCACTTGGTGAGGTGGAAAACAGTTAGTACTCTTATGACAAATGGTGGTTTGGGAATAAGGAGGGTCACTTCTTTCAACAAATCTTTGTGGGGTAAATGGTTATGGCGATTTGGAAGGTAGAGACTAGGCTTTGGTGGTGTGTGATAGCTTTAAATTTTGGGAAAAAGAAGGGCGGGGGGGGGGGGGGGGGGGACTTCTAAGTTAAAGAGGGGTCCTTATGGTTGTGGTTTGTGGAAAATTATTAGGATGGGTGGGAAGAATTTCGTAGATATATTTGGTATGAGGTGAGTATGGGAAATAGGGTGCGGCGATGGTTGGATTGTTGGTGTGGAGATCAATTTCTTAAAGTGGCTTTCTCGATTTTGTATGAAATTGCTACAAATCAAAAGGCTTTAGTGGATTCTTTTTATTGGTGCGGCATCATGGGGAGAAGAAGAGGAGTTGGGATGTTATGGTTTTGTTGGGCAGTTTTTACTCACATTCTGGAGACCTATATTCCTTCTAATGGGTTAGAGATCGAATGTGGTAGAAGTTGAGGAAGAATGGGGAGTTTGAGATTCGGTCTTTTTATTGTGGATTGAGGGCGTTGTCCTTTGTAATCTTCTATTGGAAGCAATTAAGGCTCCTTGGAGAGTTTCCTTTTTGTTTGCACAGTGGCATCGAGAAAGATTCTCATAGTTGATAGTTTAAGGAAGAGAGGCTTTTATTTAGTAGGTTGGCGTTGCATGTGTAGATGTGATGGGGAATCAGTGGACCATCTTTTGCTTCACCATGAGGAGGCTTGCTAGTTGTGGAATTTTGTTTTTAAATCTTTTGGGATTGCATTGGTGATTCTTGTGAGAGTGAAGGATCTTTTGCTCAGGTGGTGGAATTGGTTAGGGAAGCATTCTTTTGATATTTGGAATTTGACATCATTGTGTTTGATGTGGTGTATTTGGAAGTAGGGAAACAGGCATACCTTTGAGGATATGGAATGCTCGAGGGAGCAACTTCTTGAGTCTTTTATAGGGACTTTGTTTGATTGGTCACGAGTTTGAGGACACACATCTAGTGAGTCCCTCCCGATATTTTTAGATTCCCTTTCTTCTTGTACATAGTTTTATTTCTCTTTTGTATTTTTGTGGCTACCTCATGTTTTGTTTCCATGTCGTTGTCCTTTTTAATGATATCTTATCTTACCTCTAAAAAATAAAACAAAGTTATATGTATAGTGGCAAGTCTCGACATATTCGTTGTAGACATAATACCATGAGGTAGTTGCTTTGCTCTCAAAATGAATTATTTCCATTGAATACATGAAGTGGAAAGATAATATAGTGAATCCGTTAACAAAGGTTAGTAAAAAGAGAGTAAATTGCCCATTAAGGGGAATGAGTTTAAATCCCATTGCTTAAAAGTTGCCAAGATGGCAATAACTAGCTGACAAAGAGATCCCATAATCTAGGTTCAAAGGGACTACAAATTGTGGATGACTGGTAATATCACTAAGGAGATAACATCTCCTACTCATTCCTATGATGAAATAGTAACACCTACAGTGATGATTATAATAAGCTATGCTTTTGATGATTCTTATATCTTTGGGAATTCAAGTGGGGGTATAATAAGACACTCTTAATAAGAAATCACCAATTCATCATGTTCATTGGTTAGCTAGTATATTCAATAATGTCGTACAAAGGAAAGAGCGAAGCCAAAAGCTACCTCTCTTGATACAATGACTTTTCATTCTATTCTTTGTGTTTGCATTGTCATTTGCATGGTTTTGGTCAATTTTCATTCAGGTGGGTAATTGTTTAAAAAAGTGGTTTTTGATAGCGATGAGATGTAAATTTGTCAGTAGTTACAAACATGTCCAGATGGAGCCCAATCCTCATTTACGTTGCAGTAAAAGTAGCAATCCCTTGAGATGGTCACCGGTGTAGTGCCTGCCACAATGCATCCAATGCCAAAGTCAGTATGAAAAGCTTTCGGGAAAATAACAGAATGTCAAGATAACTAAGAGCGCTTTTAGGTGAGTTTCCGTACCTTATGTTGGTGTTGGGAGGGTTGTATACATACATTCAATAGCTTCTAGTTGTTGTGGCTGTTATGGTGGTTTTAATGCTTCTTTTGGTAATGCCTCATGGTTAATGATGTGAGCTTTGATGGGCTCCCAACGGTCTGTACAGCTGTCTCTGTAATCGTCCGAGGCATTTATTTGACTGCATTGAATGGCTTCTTTACCTTCGTCAGTAATGTGGCTTATATTGTTGGAGGCACCTGGTTAATTCGTCTGTCAATACTGCCTTGTTGGTTTGGATGAGGTCGTCTAGGGAAGTTAAGTTTGTCAATCCTATCAGCTGCCTCCAGATTCTGTGGTCGTCGTGATGTGTCATGACGATCATGGAAGATGAAAGGTCTATGGGCTATAAATGACTCTTGGGATTTTGATCTGTATCAAATGCGTAGTGGCGGCGCCACACGCGTTGTGGCCACGTGGCACGTTTTGATTAGTGCAGTTAATGCTTCAATTGTATGACCCTTGGGTTTCTCGCTGAATTTCAGTGTTTTGAGCCTTGGTTTTTAAACTTCTCTTCTCCTTACTTTTCCCTTTCACTTTTTTCCAAACTTCCAATCATTGCTCTGAGTGTTTTCTTCTCCGACTTCCCTCTGCAACTCTTGTGCGTAGCGTGTTGGTGCTTCCTACATTCGCCCTCTTTCGAGGTAAACTTCTCTTCCTTTTTCTTACTTGTTTTCTTTGTTGGTTGTGATAAAACTTTTGATTTTTTATTTATTTTTTTGTTTGCTTTTGATTTTTGGGGTTTTAGCATTCATCTCCTTTTTCTATTTCTGGGTTTTCATGGTTGACAGTTCTGAGATTAGGGTAGTGTGTCCTCAGTCTGTTTCTTGTTTACTCGCCTAAAGGCTTTTTTAGACACTTTCGGTACTTTTCTCCCTCTAATTGAGAATTTCGTTTTTGGGGGGTTATGGGCTAGGAGTTGTAGTGGGTAAGTTGTTTCTTGTGTTCAGCCAATCGATCAATTGATTTGGGCGTTTGATAGAGGAAAGGAAGAGGATGTCTAAAGTACGATTTAGTGAGCTCGAGACTGGGTTGTCGTCTAATGGCGACCTAGTGGAGGAAGATACAACCGTCTTTTCCCCTCGAGAGGTTAGGGATTTTTACGCCCTCGAGGAGGTGTGTGGGATGGATGCCGACACATTAGGTAGGTTTAAGGATAGGTTTCAGTTTTCGGAGCAGGTTAGGGTTCGTTTGCCCAATGAGGAGGATTGGGCTTGTCACTTCTTCCCGGGGAGGTATGCTTTTACGAGGCTGCCTTCGTCTGTGGGTTGAGGTTCCCTGTCCATTCGTTCCTCATAGAGCTATTAGATCATTTTGGTATTGCTCTCGGGCAACTTATGCTTAACTCATGGAGAATAGTGGTTAGCTGTATGGTGATATGGCTAGCCACTACAGACGGAGGCATGCTTAAAGTAGATGAGCTCGTCTACTTGTACCATTTGAAAGTGTCCAAGGAGCACGGGTATTATGAGTTTGTGCCTTGGGAGAGGAGGACTAGGATCATCAGGGGTCTGCCTTCGTCTTTTAGGTATTGGAAGTCTCGGTTTTTCTTTGTGTTCGAGGACGACTTTAAGACTTCCTCCAGCAGAGTTTGGGCTGATCTCTCGAGGTTGCTTCACTGGTGGGGAGCCTCAACCTTAGGTGCGTCATTATTTCTTCCTGTCATTTGAGTTTCGTTGTGTTTATTTTTATCATCACTAACTCCTTTGCTCATTGTTTTGCATAGTTAAGAGACAGCCCAAGCTTAAGAGCAAGTACAAGAAGTGTGTGGAGTAGGCGATCGAATACGCAAAGTTAATCGAGGACTGAGACGATCTTGTGGACCCACAGACTCTTGCCTCCTATTTCCTTGGTCCAGAGCCTTCCGCCTTCATCTTGCACAATATTGATATTGAGGAAAAAAAGAGTAAGTGTTAGGTTCGTCAGTATTGATTCTCTTATATACACTTTTTTTTTTTTTTTTTTTACAAGTGTTTTCCTCTTGCAAGAATGATGACTAAGTTTAATAAAGATATGTATGCGAAAATGAGATCGAAGAAGGATAAGCCACTGTCTAATCTCGGGAAGAAGACAGTGCGCGTTACAGGGAAGGGCCCTTCGGTCACTCCAGGTACCCTCGTTGTTGCTGCCGTCGACGGTACTGAAATGACGAGGACATCTTTTCCAGCCACTTCTGTCGAGGAGATCCTAACTCCTATCTCCAAGAAGCCACGCTTGTCAGACAAAAGGAAGGTTGACTCCTGTTGATGCCCATTTTTTGCAAATTTGTACTCAAAGGCCCATAAAGAAGAAAGCCTAGTGAGAAGCAAGGCCTAAAGACCACCAAGAAGATCGAAGAGCAAGAAATTTCCAAAGAAAGAAGTGCAAGTGAACGCAAATCTACCGTAGAATACAAGTCTGCCGCAGAATGCAAATCTGCCGCAAAATACAGTTCTATGGCAGGATGGCTTTGGCAGATGAAGAAAAATTGAGCCCAAGACCATTTTGCTCTAGTCAACATCATTTGGCCTACAAAGGCCCAAATCCTTTTGTATAAAAAAAGATAGGCGTGAAAACTAAGAAGAAAAACACACGACAGGCCCAAAAGGGTCTGGCAGGATTGAGATAAGTAGTAGGCATAACAATCTGGTATGGCAGGATATGCTAAGCCACAAAGCAAACACCCAAACTAAAGGGAGGCCCAATGATCTAATAAGGCCCAACTCTCCAAAGAAGGGGACAAGTCATAAACGTTGGCTTGTCGGAGATGCAATCCATACCAGAAAAGGCCAAAAAGCGCACGGCAGGATATGCGCACCCATTTTCAGACCTCGGTAGACGTATGAAACATTAAGAAGGTAAAGCATGTGTACGACCCAGGCATCACCAGCCTATACCCAGCCACTATGGGAAAAGGTGAGGTCATGGGAGAGGGCACGGTTTGGCGGTGGGAAGAGGAGTGGAAACCTATTCTTGTGTTTCTTGCCCAGGCTCTTTCGGTGGGCACAGTCCTGCTGGGATGACATGCCACCTAAAAGAGGTAAGGCTGGGTAAGAACCACTGGGTGCATGCCATAAGAGACCGAGAGGGAGAGGGTACACACTGGACGAGTAGAAAAGGAACCGTCGTTGTCTGAAAGCCACAGGTCAATGGTGGTAGTCAGAACCATTGACTCGGTAAGTGGTTGGCAAAAGGTTCCCATATCGGACAAGGGCCATGAAAAGGCTAGAATAGTAAAATCGGCCACGGCAGACCCTATATAAAGGACCCGTGGCTGTGTGCAAAAAGGGAGGGAATTCGGAGAAAAAACAGGGGAATGGAAAAAAGATGAGAAAAACAAAGATGAGAAAACAAAAAGAAAGAAAGAAAGAGGGGTGGAAAAAGAAGAAAGAAAGAAAGCAAAAAAGAAAGAAAGGGAAGAATTCTAAGAAAGAAAACAGAGAGAAAAGATAAAACAAAAGAACAGAGCAGGATGAAGGAAAAACAGAGTGTTTTACGGCAGACATGCACCCAAATGGGTTAACCCCCTCTCTCCCTCAATAGCCTTGCTCTCTATTGAAGGAAAATACGACTTATACCCGGGTACATACCATTTGGGGCTGGCCTCTCAAAGCAATTAATTTCTCCTTTGAAGTTACTTGCGTTGACGGAGCAGTTTTCCCTTCCCTGGTTAGAGTCCTGCGGTAATTCTTGGTGTGGCAGACCCATTACTTTGATTCTACTAACCCCATTCTACTCTTTGTTTAAGTTTTATTCTTTGAACGTGAGGCCTTTTGAGCCATTTACTCTATTTATTGTGGCAGGAATAGTGACTGCATTTTCTATATTATGTCTGCCTGCCATAACTTCTTAACAATGACTCTACCTGCTGTGAGCTTATAAACAGATTTTAGCAAATGTGGTGTGGCTTGCGCACAAGCCAGGCCAAGGAAATGGAAAAATGTTTCTGCAGTAAAAACGAAGAGTGGTCATTCACATTGTAGAAGGCTTTAAAGCACGACAGATAGCTTTAAAGCACAGCAGGTAGCTTCACTGCATAGCAGAAACTTTTATTGCACGGCAGACGGTTTTACTGCATGATAGAAAGTCTTGCTGCCCAGCAGAAAAGTCAATCCTGCGGCAGAAATTGGAGAAAAGTTCCTGTGGCAAGAACAAAGGATAAGTCCACTTCGCAGCGTCTTCCCTTGGACTTGGACTCAATGTTTGCGCATAAGCTGGCCCAAGTTGAGTTCCAGTTGGACCGGTCTCAACTCCCTTACTCAGAATACTCGGGCCTACTACCACGAGAGGCAGCCCAGCACAACGTACAACAAAAAAAGGCCCATACAACTCCTCTACATCTAGTATCTGGGATGATGCTGAACTTCCTGTGGAAAGGGCACACGAGGTCGTCATCGTTGAAGACTTGAAGGTTTTCTTAGGCATGCCTTCCAACGAGGTGGTGGCTCGCCACATCCATAGACTCGTTCAGGTAAAGTACTTGTGCATTTTCAGTCCTTTATTATTATTATTATTTTTTTTTTGCATTACTTTGAGATCTGGTTCCTTCTTTTAGGTACTGGGGAGAGTCTTCACATTACCACGGAATATCTGACTTAGGAATCCAAAGTTGCCTCTGCAGTGTCGAGGGTGGACGCCTTGGAGGCTGAGAATTCAAAACTGAAGAAGGATTTGATCATTGTAATGGGGGAGGCAAATGCCATGAAGGAGAAGCTCAAGACTATGGGAGACGACCTCAGGGCTGAGCGTCAACTGACGTTAGAGAAAGACGAGCAGCTCTAGGCGGCTAAGGAGAAAATTAAGACCATTGCTGCTAAGGCTGTTGAAGCCTTTCAGCAGACTGACGAGCATAATAATATGCTCTTCAGTTAGTACTTTAAAGGATTCGAGCTCCTTAGGCGCTACCTCGTCAAGCACCTGGTTGGTGTGGACATAGAGAATCTCGATCTTGAGGAGGTTGACAAAGAGATGGCTGCGAACGAGGCTTCCTAGTCTGCATCTCCGGAAAGTGATGCCCCCGAGACTGCCCTTGCACTCCCGGCTAATGACAATATGGCTAAAGATGCCTGAACCTGTCACTTGTAAAAATTTTCTTTTGTTTTGGGTGCCTGTTATGTTTTGGGCCTTTTTAATTCTAATTTCAGAACAACCTTTTCAATCTACTTTAAGAACAATGTTTTTGGCCTAGCATTTATGGGCTTATAATGTAAATGTCAAAACAATGGTGGTTGCCCGTAGTTTTTGGGCTTTTAATCATGTTTGTAGTTGCATACTTACTTGCCTATACTCTTGCTTTTGTGTGATCTGCTTCATCCATTTAGCTATTTCATTGCGTTGGTACGTTGTACTTAAATTTTTTGTTGTGATCCACCCTTTTGAAGGAGGACTGGCTCGTCTTTAAATTGTACTCGTCTAGGCGGAAAATTGACATGTACATCATTAGTAACTTACATTCGTTTAGGCAGAATCTTGTTACTTAGTTATTTTTATGACTTAATCCCATTTAGGGATCTTGTCATCTTTGGCTTTGTCAGTAACTTACATCTGTCTAGGCAAAATCTCGTTACTTAGCCATTTTTATAACTTGCACTCATTTAGGGATCTTGTCATCTTTGGCTTCGTCAGTAACTTACATCCGTCTAGGCGGAATCTTGTTACTTAGCCATTTTTATGACTTGCACCCATTTAGAGATCTTGTCATCTTTGGCTTCGTCAGTAACTTACATCCGTCTATGTGGAATTTTGTTATTTAGACATTTTTATGACTCTCCAATGATTAGACCTGCTTATGCTGACACATCGGCTGAATAATTCTTTTATTGCTTTCAAGAATGAATACATTTGTTTGTTACATTTATTGGTGGTATTTCTTCAAGTGCTCAATGTTCCATGGTCGTGGAAGCCTCTGCCCATCTATGGTTTCCAGGTGATAGCCGCCTTGCCTGGAGTAATGGACGACCCAGTAAGGTCCTTCCCATGTGGGCTGAGTTTCCTTTGGGCAGGGTCTCTGGTTGCTTGGGTGACCTTGTGCAGGACAAGGTCTCCTATGTCGAGTCGTCTGAGCTTCACCCTTTGTTGTAGTTTACTCGACNGCGGCAAGCCTAGAAAGGCCCAGCAGGATCAATTCATTATAGCAGGAATGACTGAATAGTATGGTAGGACATGATCGCAAATCTTTAGAAAGAATCTGTAGAAGAACTATAGCCACAATCATATGTAGCAGAAAACACATGGGAAGCAATTGTGCTTGCAGTGGAATGAAGTCAAAGCATGCTTGGGAAGTAACTTTTTTCCCAAATTCTCTAGCAATGAAGAATTTCTACAATATGGCAACTTGTAGATCCATGGCATCTAATTTTTTTACTAAAGAATGCATGAACCACATGATGGAGCATCAACACCAAGAGAAGGTGATATCAAGCTCATCCAGTTGTCTCACGTGCTAGGGGCTAAAGCTCATTCTGCGGCAAACACGAAAAGCCTTCTGCTGAAAGCTAAAGGCTTATTCTTGTATACCGGGGGCTGTCTCATTCTACAACAAAATTTGGGAAGTCTTCTTCAAAAGGCTAAGGACTCATCCAGTTGTCTCACATGCTGGGGGGTTACGGCCCATTTTGCAGTAAATTTAGAAAGCCTATCATAAAGTGCTTAGTGTATCAATATGAAACAGCAACATCATGTATCTTCTACAAAAGCTTGATGCGTTGCGTGGTTCAAGAAAGTTTGGAGGAGGAGAGTAATGAAGTGAAAAACAAAGAAGTTGTGGCAAAAATGGATGTATAGGTTGTGGCAGAAGAAGAAATGGAGGAAGTTGACCTGTGGTCTGTTTCGCAAGGACCAAGGCCCATCTCAATTAGTGTAAGTTTGACAGAAAAAGAAAAATCAGGATTAATATTGTTGCTGAAAGAATTCAAAGATGTCTTCACATGGGGTTACAGTGAAAATGCTAGGATGGGATCCTAGGCTAATAGTGCATAAATTGAATATGGACCCCGAGGCCAAGCCAATGGCCCAGCTTGCCATGGTGTTCCACACTGCCTGCTAGGGTATTCCACGCTGAGATAGAAGGGGCAAAGCTTTAAGGAAAGAAGTACAGAAGGCAGCCTTCAAAAGGCTACAGCAGATCATGATGAACCCTCTTACTATGCAAACCCCAATCTGCAAAAAAGCCATTGTTACTCTACCTAGCCACTAACTTGTATGCCATAGGTGCATTGATTGCCCAAAAAGATGGAGGTGGCATAGAGCAACCAGTTTACTACATCAGCCATGCTCTAAAAGATACGAAAAACTCGTTACCCAAGGGCAAAAAAGGGCATGCTTGACTATTGTGAATGCTTCGCAAAGGTTACGTCATTATCTCTTGGCTTACGAGGTGCGGCTGATGACTAAGTCCACGCCATCAAAGCCTTATTGTGACAACTGGTTCTCTCTGGTAGAATATCCTAGTGGTTGTTACAATTGTCAAAATACGACTTGAGAATGGGGACACCTAGGGCGGTGAAAAGCCAGGCTATAGCAGATTTGGCACAATTTCCAAGAGAGAAAGAATTCTTGCTGGATGATGAAGTCTCAGGAGAAGTAGCCATGGCAAAAGAAGTCAAAAAGCAATAGGTAATGAAATTTGATGGGTCTTCTACTACCCAATTAGGAGGAGACCCAGAGAAGGTTGAAATAAGTGCACGACAGGACTTGTGGATCCTACGGAGAAATTAGCCTTTACCGCAGACTCCAAAGGGCAGGCTTCTATTGGCCGAGTATGGGTAAAGACGAAGAACAAGTCTAACCCCAATGTGGGACCTGCTAGCTTGCGGCAGACCGAGAGAAAAGTTACACTGTGTTCATCAACGAAGACTGGAGAAGCCCATTCATATGGTACTTAACAGAAGGCATCCTGCCACAAAAGCACAGTGAAAGATACAAGCTTAAGAGGTTGGCAACACGTTACTTTTTGCATAACATGGTCCTTTTCAAAAAAGGGTACGACGGGAACCCTTTGAGGTGTTTAGGCATTGAAGAAGCAAGAGAAATGATAAAAGAAATACACTCAAGAAAGTGTGGCAAGCACTAGGGGAAGAAAAAGCTTTACAGGTGCCTGCTGTAAATGGGCTACTACTGGCCTGTCATGAAGAAAGACACGGCAAGATTTATAAAAAATAAAAAAAATAAAATGCCACGGCTGCCAACTACAGGCCAACTTGATTCACACTTATCCACAGAACTTACACAGCATGATCACCCCATGGCCCTTTCACACTTGGGGGCTTAAAGATCATCAAAAAGATGAGCCAAGAGTATACGGGAGGATGGGCAGTGCACCTGCCAGATGCCTTTTGAGCTTATAGAAATTCACCAAAGTCAGCCACAGATGCGGGAAAAGGAAATAGAAAATGAGGTCTTTGCAGCAGAAAGGTATGAAAACCTAGAAGTGCTTGATGAAAGGAGGGAAGAGGCCCAAGAACACAACCACAGAAATAGACAAAAGAAGACTGAAGCCTATGGCAAAATGACGAGAAGAAAATGTAAAAAAAAAAAAAAAAAAGAGCAAACACGAAGGAATCAATAGTTGTTATGGCAGAATGACAAAGGAAATGTTTAGAATGAAAAGAAAGTGAAGATTTCTTGTGAAGCATCCTCATTGCCCGTTGAAAGACGAACATCTATAGTGGCACCACTTGTAGGCGCCGTAAAATGAGTGGCAGACTCAGTTGCTTCTGCAGAAAGATCACTTTTGCAGCAAAACCAGAATTTATGGCAGGATCAGAAACAACCCACAATGCAAACAACAGAGGTACAAGAATATTGATGATCTTAGGGGCTAAAAGGTCCTCTACTATTACAACAATACATTTGTCCATGTTAGTAGCAGCTCCGAATATGGAGGCCTTCCATAAATACATCATCACTGAAAGAAACTTGCCTTTTCACAAGGCCTAACATCCTTCTCCGCAGAAACTTCATCCTGGCAATGAATACATGGGTTCTTCAACACAACAGAAAGTATTATCAGCAAATGAAAGAATACTCTACTATGATGAGGGCTTGCAATGTTAGCTCTACACTTTGTTTTGAGTAAAAGAAATGAAGATGTGTGAATGCAAAGAGAAGAAGAAAGCACAAGAAAAAGGAAGTAAAACCACCCTTTGATCTACATACTTAGAGGAAGCTTTCCTCTTGTGAAAGAACTCTACTTGCAGAAAGTGAAGTGGCAGAGATGCTTTGATGAAGCAACCTTAGGTGGCTAAAAGAAAAGAAAAATAAAGACTGTAAGAAGGATCATTGCTCCGCAAAAGTGTTGTTCGCGAAATTGGCAAGAGAAAGAAGAGTCAAAGAAAACCGGAGAGCCAATTTTAAGCATTCTACAAAGATGTAGAACATCATAATGGAGAAGAACCCAACAAGGAAGGATTCCACGACATTTGTGTCTTCTGACCATTCGTAGAGAGCAACTACACTTATGGAAGAATGAAGAGATGATACTAAGGAATACGTGGGAAAAGTGAGTTAGCTGAGGTAGTCAAGGCTAATTATTCTGCCGTAGAATTTGCTACAACCTTCACTTCCTACAGTATAGATGCTGCTCTAGCAGAAGCAGAGTAAGAGGTGTATTGACGGAGAGAAATAAATGCATGCATTGCAGCAGAAAGTGTATACATATTCTGCGGAAGCAGAAAAATGAGTATTTATCCCTACAAAAGCAAAGAAATGAGTACATGCTGCGGCAGAAACGTGAAGAAATAAGTAAACAAATTGCCGCAGACATAAAGAAATGAGTACCACTGTAGAAGTTCAAGATCACAAGGAATTTCCAAGAAGCAAACTAAGAAACAAGCAAAGAAATGATAAAGAGAATGATGCACACATCATCATCATCATCAATCCCTTTGAATGAAAACCATATGGGAAGAAAAGAGTTAGTAAAGTAAGAAGAAAACCATTAAGCCCAAATGGCAAGAATAATGGATCACAGGTCCATCAAATAAACAAATGGGCCCTGAGGAAGCAAACGGGCTTAAAGGAGCCAAAAAAGAGAGAAAGCAAACCCATGGGCAGTATACGATGTAGAAAAGTGAGAATGGGCCACAGCAGGCCCGAAGTAATGTAAACAAAGAAAGTAAGGGGTTGATGGTAAGTCCATGAGCCCCAAGGATGAGTAACAGTAATTAGGTCGGGGAAGCCCAATGAAGTTAGTAAAAGCCCATGGGAGTAAAGAATTGAAATGGGTCGAGGATGCCCAAAAGAATAAAATGGGACAAAGGAGCCCGAAAGCGATGAAATGGGTCGAGGATGCCCAAAAGAATGAAATGGGACAAAAGAGCCCAAATGGTACAAAGGAGCCCGAAAGCGATGAAATAGGTCGAGGATGCCCAAAAGAATGAAATGGGACAAAAGAGCCCAAATGGGACAAAGGAGCCCGAAAGTGATGAAATGGGCTGAGGATGCCCAAAAGAATAAAATGGGACAAAGGAGCCCAAATGGGACAAAGGAGCCCGAAAGCAATGAAATGAGCTAAGAAAGCCTGAAACAGCATAGTACAAGCCCAATGATAGCACTGGGCTAATGGAATTTAGCAAAAGGAAAGCATACAGCAGGCCCAAAGAGGCCCAGCAGGCACAAGTCATGGAGACCAAAAGGAAAGCATACAGCAAGCCCAAAGAGGCCTAGCAGGCGCAAGTCAAATAATAACATGTAGGCAATCAGTAGAAAGAGATGCAAAACTTTCAACAAACTCACTTTAGGGTGACAGCAACAAAACCACCACCCTTATGAAGAACAACTTTTTCGGCTACCCTTGGAGGGTCATAAATTTGTAGAAAGAAAGATAACGACTTGCCTAAGGAGAGTAAAGATTGAAATAGCAGGCCCGTGAAGAAAAGAAGAGAGGCATTCACATATGAGTTATGAAACAACCCTCGGAAGAAAACTGCATGAGTTTTCGCATACGAATTGCTGGAGCAATCCATATGCTCAGAGGGCTAATTGTTGATGCCCAATTTTGTGAATCCATATCCAAAAGCCCATGAGGAAGAAAGCCCAGTAAGTTGCAAAACGCAAATTTGCCGCAGAATACAGCTTTATTGCAGAATACAGTTCTTTGGAAAAATGGCTTCGGCAGATGAAGATAAATTGGGTCCAAAGGCCCACCAAGAAGACCGAAGAGTAAGAAATTTCCAAAGAAAGAAGTGCAAGTGAAAGCAATCTACAACAAAACACAAATTTGCCGCAGAATACAAGTCTGTCGCAGAATACAGGTCTGCCGCAGAATACATATCTGCCGCAGAATACAGTTCTCTGGCAGGATGGCTTTGGCAGATGAAGATAAATTGAGCCCAAGTCCATTTTGCTCTAGTCAACATCATTTGGCCCACAAAGGCCGAAATCCTTTTGTATAAAAAAGATAGGCGTGAAAACTAAGAAGAAAAACACACGGCAGGCCCAAAAGGGTCCGACAGGATTGAGATAAGCAGTAGGCATAACAATCTGGTATGGCAGGAGATGCCAAGCCATGAAGCAAACACCCAAACTAAAAGGAGGCCCAATGATCCAACAAGGCCCAACCCTTCAAAGAAAGGGACAAGTCATAAACGCTGGAGATGTAACCTAGAAAAAGCCAAAACGCGCACGGCAGGATATGCACACCTATTCTCAAACCTCGGCAAACGTATGAAACATTAAGAAGGTAAAGCATGTGTACGACCCAGGCATCACCAGCCTATACCCAGCCACTATGGAAAAGGGTGAAGTCATGGGAGAGGGCGCGGTCTGGTGGTGGGGAGAGGAGTGGAAACCCATTCTTGTGTTTCTTGCCTAGGCTCTTTCGGTGGGCACAGTCCTGCTAGGATGACATGCCACCCAAAAAAGGCAAAGTTGGGTAAGAACCACTGAGTGCATGCCATGAGAGACCGAGAGGGAGAGGGTACACACTGGACGAGTAGAAAAGGAACCTTCATTGTCTGAAAGCCACAGGTCAATGGTGGTAGTCAGAACCATTAACTCGGAAAGTGGTCAGCAAAAGGCTCCCATATCAGACAAAGGCCATTAAAGGGCTAGAACAGTAAAACCGGTCACAGCAGGCTCTATATAAGAGACCCGTAGCTGTGTACAGGGAAGGAGGAGGAGGAATTGGAAAAGAGAAAACAAAGAGGAGAGAACTAAAAGAAAAGAAAGAAAGAAAGAAAGCAAAAAAGAAAAGAAAGACAAGAATTCTAAGAAAGAAAACAGAGAGAAAAGATAAAACAAAAGAACAGAGCAAGAAGAAGGAAAAACAGAGTGTTTTATGGCAGGCATGCACCCAAATGGGTTAACCCTCTCTCTCCCTCAATAGCCTTGCTCTCTATTGAAGGAAAATACGACTTATACTCGGGCACATACCATTTGAGGCTGATTTCTCAAAGCAATTAATTTTGCCTTTGAAGTTACTTGCGTTGAGGGAGCAGTTTTCCCTTCCTTGGTTAGAGTCTTGTAGTAATACTTGGTGTGGCAGACCCATTACTTTGATTCTACTAACCCCATTCTACTCTTTGTTTAAGTTTTATTCTTTGAACGTGAGGCCTTTTAAGCCATTTACTCTATTTATTGTGGTAGGAATAGTGACTGTACTTTCTTTACATTATCTATATTATGTCTGTCTGCCATAACCTCTTAACAATGACTTTGCCTGCTGTGAGCTTATAAACAGACTTAAGCAAACGTGGTGTGGCTTGTGCACAAGCCAAGTCAAAGAAGTGGAAAAATATTTCTGCAGTAAAAATGAAGAGTAATCATTCACACGGCAGAAAGCTTTAAAGCAAAGTAGAAAGCTTTAATGTACAACGGACAGCTCTATTGCACAGCAGGAGGCTTTACGGCAGGAAACTTTACTGCCAAACAAAAAGCTTTGTCGCACAGCAGATAGCTTCATTGCATAGTAGAAAGTATTGCTGCACAGCCGAAAATTTCCTTTTGCGGCAGAAATCAGAGAAAAGTTCCTTCTGCGGTAGAAACGTCAATCCTGCAACAGAAACTGGAGAAAAGTCTTCTGCGGCAGAAAAAGAGGATAAGCCCACTTTGCTGCGTCTTTCCTCAGACTTGGACTCAATGTTTGCGCACAAGCCAGACCAAATTCAGTTGTAGTTGGACCGGTCTCAACTCCCTTACTTAGAATACTTGGGCCTACTACCGCGGGAGGTAGCCCAACCCAACGCACACAACAAAAAAGGCCCCTACAAACCCAGCCTCGGGTAGGGCACCCTCTTCTTCCTCAGACTCAAAAATCCTCCTCGGCAAGATGGGCTCATCGCCAAGGTCCTCAAGAATATCCTCGGACTCCTAGGAAGACAAATCAACATCGGGCCCATAACTGGCCGAACTGGGAATAGAAGAAGGAGTGACCACCAAGGAAGAACCGTCCTTCACGGCCTGAAACAGAGTTGTAAAAGGGTCATTGGTAGAAATGACAAGAGGAGCGATAGGTAAAACAGCCTCGATCTGCGTTATGGTGGGGGGAACAGCTTCCTTTGGAATAGGTATCTCGACCGGAAATGGAGTGGTTTCTCTAACCCCCTCAGTGTGAGTACCCTCTTCTCTGGGTACCGATCCAGTGGGAGGGCTAGGAACCTCCGTAGGAATCCCATGTACAGCCACAGAAGTAATGGGTGTCTGGAAAGCTTCACCAGCCCCATCAAAAGAACCTACCACGGGTATGCCTACAGAGGCAGACATTTCCTCGGCTGTGGGATGATAGATGGAAAGGGGCTCGGGCTGATCCTGGGAGACAAAAGAAAAAGGACATGCATATATATACCCACGAGGAAAAAGAAAAAAATATATATAAAAGGACCTACGGCTGATCAAGACAAGCAAAGAACACGTGGCAGGTGAAATAGGTGTAAAAAAACAAAAACAAAAAAAGGGAGGAGAAAGGAAGATAGTGGAAATTACCTCAGATACAGGCTCGCCAAGCTCGATAAGATGAGGAGCTGACGCATCCTCCTTGTGCTTAAACTGCAAAGGAAATGAGGGACAAGGGGTAGTGTTAAAAAAGGAAAACAGCAGGCACGGCATGAGTTAGCAGTTAAAGTCAAAACACAGAAGACAATGGAAAATCTTCCTAACATAACATACCCTTCACTCAGTGGCAGACAAAGGATGGGGAGTTATTTTCCTCTTGCTGCCCCGTGTCCTGCTAGAAAGGGGAGCACCTATGGCTGGCTGCGCAGCAGGCTTAGGCTTGCTTGCGGACTTATGCTTGGCAAGAGTCTTCTTGGTCGCCGCAGGAATATTGGTTACTTTAACTCTTTTCTCCCAACCAGGGAGAAAATCACTCATGAGCCAATGCCACCCTTTCTTCTCATCGTCCCACTCGAAGATGGCAGAACGGCTCTGTTTTCTAGCATAAGCTAAAACTAATCGGGAAGGCAGAAGCAACCGAGGGTTGGGAGAGACAAGCATGATCAGCCCGTTATAAGGGATAAGGGAAAAGCCACGACTACCTACCAACTCTTGCCCAAATGAGATCATCACTGCCTGCCAATAGCCATGCATGGCAGGAGTGCAAAGGCCTTCTCTCAACGAGCCAGGAATAGTAACAACGCTAAAGCGCTCTCTCCAAAAGTCAAAAGTAGTCTGCCGCAAGAAAGGCTGAACTGAAGTAGGAGATTCTCTGAGGTAGGAAAGGTCATCAGGGATATCCTGGTCCAGCCCAAACTGCCTCCTCACTCGGTTAGCAGGGTAATGAACAAATCTAATACCCTCGTCGGCCAAGTATGGCAGCTACCCAGCATTGGTAGCCGCCAAATAAGTGATCCCCATCTTATCAAAACCGGCCAAAGGGGTGGTGGTCCCAACAGTATCAGTGAACGGACCCATGGCAGAATCAACACATGTATAACCCCTACCCAAGTTTTTATAAGCTCTCTAAGAAAAATCAATACCACTATCAAAAGAGTCAACGATCAAGTGACCAAGGGGCTTCAGACCAGACCAACGAAAAGCCAAAGGGAAATTGGATTCAAACCTACCACAGAAGTCAGTAATCACTTGCGGACATGATTGGTACTTCTCCTTCACGAAATGAACGGGACTACATTTCGCTAAGTATTGCGCATTGTGCTCAAACAACAATTGCTGCAGGATGGTGCTGTGAACAGAGGAAGTGACAATGTGGCAGGAGCCCGCCTGGCTCTCGTCACTCTGCAGGATGTCCAGTTGAACATACAAATGCCCCAAGAACATGGGGGCTACCGGCAGACTCACTCCAGTGGCTATCTTAATAGCCAAGCGGAAATACAAAGGCTTAACGGCATAATGAGGGTGCGAACCAAAAACGAACTTGCAAAGCCAAAAAGCAACAAAGGCCGCACGGTGGGCGGCGGCAGAAAACTTAGAGGAAGAACTAACCCAATACGATAGTTTGGCATTCCCGGCCATCCTCTTTCTCAACTCGGCCTCAATGGACTCTTCCTCTGAAGAAAGCTCTATGGTGACAGGATCAATATCACCAAGGATCGGCAGGAGTGGTTGGTTGGCCACATCTTCAAGAGTCACAGTTAGTTCGCCGCAAGAGAAGAAAAACGTGTGGGTGGTAGCACACCACCGGCGGACCAAGTGGCAAAGGTTATAAAGGTCTCAAAAATTGGAAAGACCTCGGGATAAAACGATGGCCTTCAAAACACTGGCCCGCTGTAGCAAACCCATAAAAGCCGTATCGGAAAGTTCTTGGCCAACCCACTCCTTCCAACCTGAGGCCATGCCTAACCCAAACTCGAAATGAATCGACACAGGTAAAGAGACCCCCTGACTGATAACCAAATCGGAAATAGAAGAAGACACCGGAGCCCAAGAGATGTTGGGGTTTCGTCTACACATGGTGATCCACACGCGGCCTGACGGCGGCGGCACATCGCCGGGGACCTCGGGGAAGTGTGGATATAGGCATTATACCAGGGATCGATCAAAGGAGAGCACTCACTGTCTGGGTTGCATGGCGCGTCTTCTTCATCGGAATGATCGAACTCGGAGTACATGGCCCCCTCACCCATTTCTTGTCCGGCGGGACGATCAGAAATTTTCTCTTTCCCTTTGTGGCGGGAAGAACTCTGACTTTTCACCAGCGCCATTGTGCAATGATTTGAGCAAAGTAACAGGGGTATGGGTGCGCGAAGAAGAGAAGACGATAAAGGAAGAGGGACGAACACAATGTTTTAGAAAAGGAGGTGTTTGTGTTTGATTTTCGAAGAGACTCTCTTTTTAAATACCTGAGTCATGAATACCGGCCTGAAGGAAGGCGACTGGTCAGCCATCAAAAGAAGAATGAAATTAATGAAGCAGCGGTTGGGTCTTAGGATAACTGCCATTCTGGGAAAATCGAAGAGTCACCACTGTTCACGACAAAAAAAAAATATATATATATATATATATACATGAAGGGGCCCACAGTTTTAAAAAGCACGCGAAGGAAAAGAAAGAAGGGAAACAAAAAAAAGGGGAAAGAGGGGGACAAAAAGGTCTTTCTATTTACATACGGACCGCAGGAACGCTCCATATGTTCAGAGGGCTAAATGTTGAGGGTCATTTTTGAAATAGGCAGAAGGCAGCCCAACCCAGAGATACGGGCAGCAGATAAGTGGCAGGCTAAGAAGAAATCATTGGGCTCAAATGGCGGGAATAATGGATCACAGGCGCTTAATATAAATAAACGGGTCTTAAAGAAGTAAATGGGCCTAAAAAAGGCTCGGAAAGAAAGAAAACAGCACCCATGGGCGGTATGTGGTATGGAAAAGTGAAAATAGGCCGCGGCAGGCCCAGAGTAATGTAAACAAAGAAAGTAGGGGATAATGGCAAGCTCATGGACCCCAAGGATGAGAATGAGGAAATTGGGCCAGGAAAGCCCAATTGAGATAGTAAATGCCCATGGGATGCGAAGTTAGTAAATGGACCAAGGAAGTCCAAAGGAAGTAAATAGGCCGAATAGGCCCAAGTGAAAAGAAAGGGGCATTGGAGCCCACAAGCGAGAACACCAGTGGCCATATTAAGCCACTAGGGGAAAGAAAGGAACAACAGCCTTGAAAAGAGGCCCAGCAGAAACAAATCACCGCGGCAGGAAAGGCCGAGTAACACGGTGGGAAAACTAAGACAATTAAAGAATTGGGTTGAAGAGAAACACGAAGCCCAGTACTCGGTAAAGCCCAGACCCTACGAAAGTGGGAAACCAGAGTAACAACCAGGGAAGAGCCAAGAACGGACGACAGGCAATACAAATAAAGTGTCCAGCACACGGCAGATGCATGAACAGCAGGTAGATTTCTGAAATGTACACGCGCAAGATCCAGGCACCACCAGCCTATACCCAGCCAATACAGGACATAGTGGGGTCGTGGGTCAGAGGTAAGAGGGCATGATTTGGAGGTGGGGAAAGGGGAAGGCCTGTTTTGAGGTTCCTACTCAAGCTCTTTTGGGGGATACGTCCTGTTGGGATGACATACCATCCAAAAGAGGCAAGGCTGAGTAGGAACCAATAGGTGCATGCCATGAGGGATAGAGAGAGAGAGAGAGATATCACCGCGGCAGGAAGAGGCACCGCGGCAGGCTAACGGATAAAAGGTTGTCTATGTCTGTGACAAGGGAACTCGTAGACGAACAGTAATGGTCGGCGAGTGCACCCAGACTAGACAAAGACGGTTAGGGGGTAGAATGGTAAAATTCAGTTATGGCAAGCACTATAAAGGAAGCCTCTGCCGTGTACAACAGAGGAGGAGGCAAGGGAGCAATACAAGAACAAAAAAGAAAAACACTCTGTAACAGACTTAGAAAAACAGAGGAGTATAATACTAAAAAACTATCATTGTGGGAATCACTAAGAAAGAACTAGAAAAGTAAGAAAGAAAGAGAGGAAAAAAGCGAGTGTTAGTGGTATGCACCAATAGGTCCCTTCCCTTCTCTCCCTCTCAAGTCCCTGCTCTCTTATAGAATCGTCCTGGGCATTGTTTATTCAGGTCCACCTCCCTCAAACCCCATTAATTTCCACGGCAAGAATTTCCTTTTCCTCGGAGGTTAATCATTTTTTAGAAGAGGCGTTCTCCCTCTCTGACCTTGCCCCCGCGGACCGAACTAAGTTTATCCCCTTTATTCGTTGATTAATCTTCGTTTCCATTTTGCTTTTACTACTTTACGTGTCAAAATTATTCATATTATTGTAATTGTGGACCATTCGGTCATTCGTTGTTAAAAGAATTATCTGGTCATTCCATAATAAATTTGCTCTGTTTTTATCAATTATGCCTGTCTGCCGCAAGCTTTTCTGAAACAACATTGCCAGCCGCAAACGCTCGCCTAGCAGAGGAGGCCTAGCTTGTGCACAAGCCGGCCAAGTTGAGTTCCAATTGGACCGGTCTCGACTCCCACAATCCAGAACACTCAGGCCTACGACCACAAAGGGGCGGCCCAGCCCAACACGGTAAAAAAGGCCCCTACAAATGTTAACACCACACTTAACTGAGGTTAAACTCTTAAACTAGAGGATTTGTTTAACTCAACTGGAAAAAAAAAAAAAAAAAAAAAAAAAACCTTTTAGAGGGAAAACTAAAATAGAGGTAGCCCATGTTCAAAGCTTCACAAATTTTAACCCAAAGAAAAAAAAAAAAAAGCTTCACAGAAGGTTCAGAGAAGACATCTCTGTTTCTATCTTGCCAAACAGAGGTATATCCATAAAACTTGCTTATGCTTATCTTATTTGATGTTTGATAATTTTTCTACATTTATATTGCTATCTTGGTGAGTTTATATGGTTGTTTTGATGGCTAGATGCAAGTTAGAGTCTATTTGAATTTGAATTTTTAATTTTTTGAGATAATGATTGAATCTTTATAATGGCTGGATGATTCTTTGAGTATTTTTAATTTTTTGAGATAAAGATTGAATCTTTTTTTTTTTTTTTGACAAGCTAATGACAAATTAATTAGGCCACAATAAAAGCTACACACAGAGAAACAAGCTTACATGGGCCTAACATAAGAAAATGATCTTACACAATCTATCTACAACTCAAAATGATTTATTTAGTTAATAGATAAATCCTCTGTTTATCCCAAAAAAAAAAAAAAAGATTCTTTGTGGTTTTTTATTTTTATGTTTTGCCTCCCAAGGGGGGCTTGCCCATGATTGTTTTTGCTGACGATTATTGTTGGGAAAGGAGAAAGTGGGGTTCAAATATGGGTTCGGGTTTTAGGAAATGTCATGAATAAGAATGGGTGTCACCACCATTAAATAAGAATAGGTAACGATGACATTACTCACTGCATGAGGTCACTAAAATATTTTAGCAAATGAGATACATATCATACTCACTGCATGAGGTCACTACATTGTTGTCTTGGTGAGTTTATATTGTTGTTTTGATGGCTGGACGCAAGTTAGAGTCTTCCTTAAAAATTTCATATAATTAAAAAAGATTGAACATAGAAATTTCTGTTTAGACCCCAATGTGAATTAATGAGCAAAATTATCAAATTATATTGGTGAAGTGATCCAGTCAGACTAGTTGTTTCTACATTGTTTGTGTTTCTGCATAGTTGCTTCTGCATTGTTTATGTTTCTGCATAGTTGTTTTCTGTGTACATTGCTCACAATTAATCACTTTCTTTTAATATTGTTTGTACACTTTCTTTTAATCACTTTCTACACAGTTAATCACTTTCTGCATAGTTGTTTTCTATGTACATTGCTCACAATTAATCACTTTCTTTTACATTGCTCACCTAATCTGTGTACTTGGGTTGCACCCCTATGAGTTACTTGGCATTACAATCAAAATTCAATCCAATAGAGTAGACAATAAGAGAATTTAATAATAATAAAAATGAACAAATTTTATTAAAATGTACACTTTGATCACATAACAAGAATTCCATTGAAATAAACACTTCGATTATAATATCATGAAACTTCTACAATTGATGTGCTTATTGCTTAACTATACATTCCACCTCTTGCTTCTTGATTAGTGGTGGGTACTTATAATGAGGCCACAAGAAAGCTGAAGTGCATGTCACAGTGAAGTCCTTTGGCTTTGGACTTGAATACTACTTTTGAAGACTCTAGGCCATTATGTGCAGGGCATGGTGCAGCTGATGCACTGTGAAGCTATGCATAGCACTCTTCATTCAGTTTTCCATCTTTTACAATCTTACGATGAACAGACACTTTGAACTTTCCTTCTTCATCGAGTTTCCCTACCCCTCTTGTCTTGAAGTGTCCATTTTCTAGCTTGTCATCAATTGTTACTCGAAGCCCTGCACCATGATACACAAAATCATTGCTACTTGTTTATCAATATTGTTTGTATATGACATCATTAATCATATGCAAGAAAAAAGAACAATGCACCCATCACTTTGTCCATATTGTCCATAATTTTTACCCTAAACAGAATATGGGACCAAGATTAGCAAATAGTAGCATTTCAAGTCAAAGCATGCCAACATTGCACTTTTACAAGGCGAACTTGACATTGACATTTAAAAGAACAATGCACCCATCACGAGTAGAATAAAAAAGAAACAATACATCAACCATGAAAGGCATGTTTAGTATTAATGTTACTCTACTCACACTCTGCACATTCTCCCAGCCCAACTACATCAACTGTCTTATGATCACCATAGCAAAAGCTTGCTATAAAAAGCAAGGTGGCCCAGAAGCACAAAGGAAGAATCCGCATTGGGAAACCACTCCTTTGGCTCCCAATATGTTTGAGGGTAGAGTTCCTTGGTAAAAAATTAAGAGCATATAAGCATTTGAAAGTAACTCCAGAAGAGGTCTAAAACACAACAAATGCAACTCACTTGCAAGATTCAAAACTGTCTCTTAAGCAACTCAATCGTAGCCCTTCCTTAAACAGTTAAGACAACGTTGTATCCTATCATGAGAAACCATCAATACAACACATAAGCATTGCATAATAGGGAAACTCAAAAAGTAAACTCTTCCTCAAAACATGGTTTATCAAATAAATTGAGCTTTCGTGCTCAAATATCATGAAGAGTTTCAAAAGGCATATTAGAACTTCTAATTGCTTCAAATTAGCATTCCAAAAAACAAACACAAAACTTCAATAAATTCAACTCATGCATAATGTACTTCTTTCCATAACCCTTTGTTAGGATACTTCAAAAACTGTTAAAAATGCAACTAAAAACCAGTCAAAAAAATTACCCAAATATGTTCAATGCATTTTTCCTACAGTTCAACTTATAAAAGAGCAAAAAGGAAATTGTTTTCTCAGCAACCAAACAAAGTACAAAAGAAAAATTGTAGACCAAGCACTTGAAATAGAGCTCCAACAAATAAATAAATAATAATAAATAATCAAAGAGCAACCTGTTTCCTTCGCAAGTGGGGCAAAGGCAAGGATTGATAGCTACAGGGTCATACATAAGCAACCACTCTATGGTGGCATTTCCATTGCACAGTTTGCATTTATAAAACCCTTTGCCTCTGCAAACCCCACAAGGCAACGCCACCTTTCTCTACACAAAAAAACCCACCAAGAAAATCAAACTCAAAAGCAAAAAGACTAGCAAAAGAGAGAAAACCCACCGGTGGAAGCGAGGTTGAGAGTTTTACCTGTTTGCTTTTGCCCACCTTTCTCTACACAGTTTGCTTTTGAGTTTTACCCATTTCGCTTCATTGTCGAAACGAATCGCTTTGATAGTGGTGGTGGAAGTGAGGTTGAGAGTTATTAGTCCACTGGTGATGACAGCGGCTGCGGTGGCCAGCAGGCGAATTGGCTTTGGTATTATTTTTGTGCGTGCGAATTTTTTCAGAGACAATTTTTCAAACAGTTGGAGTGCATGAAAGTGATTAGGGAGGAAACCCAATTTTTTAGATGGGCTGGTGGGAGAAAAGAATAGCACGATGGCTAGTGGCACCGATAACGGTGAGGACTGTGGGATGGAGAGAGAAAATCCTTGGAGATGAGAGTTTGAACTTTGAAATTTTAGATGGGCTAGTGAGAGAGAGAGTTTGAACTTTGAAATTTGAGAGAGAGAGTTTGAACGGCTAGTGAGAGAAAAGGGGCCTGACTATTAACCTTGGTTTAACCAGAGTTGAATTTGTTGAGTTAAGTACGTGTTAACATTTTAAATGACGTGGCAGGTATTTGGCCCTTGATAATGTTTAAAGAAAACCTCACTGTGTACTGGAGCCTCTCCATTTCAAAGGGAAATGGAGAGGATCTGGATCCCAATTTTCCTTTCCCACCTTTCGTGCCCAACTTGTTCTCCAAAATTCCAGAACATCCCATCGAAAAACCCACCACCTCTGCTTCCTTTTCGTAGCCCTCCAAACCCTGCAAAACCTGCTCCTTAGAGTTTCCTTCTAACCCCTTCAAAATATTGCAGGATACCCCTGTCCCACGCAGTGGCGACTCCAGGAATTTTGTCCAGGGTGTTCTTGGACAAACCAGAACAGTAACCTATCCTATTCTACTTTGAACAAATTTCAAGTCATTTTGGTCTATTTAGGGTGTTTCAAGACATTTCGGAAAATACTGGAAGAAATTCAAGATATGGCCGGAATGAAGTTTGTGCTTTAAAAAAAAAAAAAAAAACTGTTCTTAAAACCAAAACAAATTTGCGTTCTTTATAAACTATAATTTATAAGTTCATTTGAAATATTAATAAAATTATTAATTATAGTTGTTTAGTTGTTTTATTAATTTGTTTGTCTTTTATAAACTATAATTTATTATATTGTTGTTTCATTAATTATAAAATTATTAATTATTGTTTAGTTTCACATAATTTAATTTGTTTATTTTTTATAATATATTATTTAATTAAATTATTAATTATTGATATTTAATTGCTTCATTAAATTTTTTTTAATATCTCACCCCCACACCATACGGTCCCGTGGCCCCATCTAGGCATCTACCCCCACTCAACAGACAAGATTCACACAAGAGGGGCCAATCAAATAAATTCACATACCACAATTCGCTAAAAGACAAACCCACCAACACCACTATCACAATGAGTCAATGACACACGGATAAAGTCAAAAAAAAAAAAAAAAAAAAAAAAAAAAAAAAAAAAAAAAAAAAAAAAAAAAAAAAAAAAAAAAAAAAAAAAAACAAAGACAAATAAAGACTTAAAAGACTAAAGAGAGAGAATCAGACTTAAAGACCACAGATCACAATACACTAAAAAGCAAACTCACCAACACCACCATCACAATGACACACGGATAAAAAAAAAAAAAAAGGAAAGGACAAATAAAGACTTAAAAACTAAAGAGAGAGAATCAGACTTGAATAATTATAAGCTCTCTCTCAGATCACAGTGGCACAGTCCACTCCACTGCAAAACCCAAAGATTAAGAGAGAAAAATAGAGAGAAGTGAAGTGTAAAATAACTTGAGGGAGGCCTGAGGGGCGGCGCCGCGAGCAGCGGCAGCACGTCGAGGCGTCAGAGGCGAGGAGGATTCGAGGCCAAGCATCGGCGTCGCAAGCTCTGATCCGATCGAACCAATCTCCGATCTCCAATGCCCGATCCAAGCTTAGTTGCTCGAGTTTCAGCCTTCAGGTGGAGGCGCCGTCAGGCGGAGGCTAAGGCGTTGTTGAGGTTTTTCTTTTCTTTAGGTGGTTTCTGATTTTAGGTTAGGTTAGTTTCTGATTTTATGTTTTTGATTTTAATCGACGGACGCGTATTGGCATTGGGTTTTGGTTGGTTTGCTTTTTTTTTTTTTTTTTTTTTTTTGAGAATTCATTTGGGTTGGGCCTGTTGGATATTTAGTTAATAATGTATTTTGATTTAAAAATCTGGTTGGAGTTGGTTTTGTTTAGGATTGATGTTGGGCCTTTTTGTTTTTTTGGGCTTGATCTGTAACCAATTTTTTTTTTTAATATTTTAGTTCAAAATTTGTTTGTCATCAAAATTTTGAGAGTGTTCCTGATTTGGCTAAGGGCGTTCCTTTTTTTTTTTTTTTTATGGGTAAACAAATAATAAAATTTAAATTTTTATATATATAAACTTTTTTTTTTTCAGGTCAGGGTGTTCTTGGGAACACCCTGAACCCAACGTGGCGTCGCCACTCGTCCCACGTTTTTTTGTTTGCTCCCTTTGATCTCGTGGACAATATCAGCCACTATGGGATTTGAAATCGACTGCGTGTCAGAGAGCTCCTTATCGATATCCTCAAGTAACGCCTCAAAACCTGCTGCTATATCGCCTACTTTTGTAATCCCAGAAATCACGGAATCTGGATTTGAGCCCTCTTGGAAAGAGGTTGCTTCGATCACCGGTTCCATCACTGACAGGTTCTCCGTTTCGCCACCTTCCCATCTTGCATTAAGAGGTAATAATGGTAGCCCAGAAGGGTCATCCCTCTGTTGCGCCACCCCCTCCGATGGGTTGGCCCTTGACAAAAGATTATTAGCTACAGGTGAGCTAAAACCTTTCACTTCAACAGAATGTCTTCTACTTGGACCAAACTGACTTGCTTTAATCCAGTGCCCAAATTGTTGTTGTTCCATCGTGAGAGAGCCTTTGCTCTTTAGCCACATCTCACACTCCTTGTCATCGTGTGATAACAGGCCGCACCAGAAGCAAATGTTAGGAAGTCGTTCATATTGGAAAGAGACCCATCGTTCCAATCCCTCCTCAAATGTTACTTTCCTACCTCGACAAAGTGGGTGGGTAGTATCAATCCTAACTCTGACACGCAAGAAAGTCCCACCCTTCAATTCGGACTCATCGCTTGAATTAATGACAGACCCAATTGTCTCGCCGATCTCCCTTGCTGTCTCTGTCGTCATGTACTTGAAAGGAACATCATGCATTTGAATCCAAAAGGAAAAAAATTTGAACTCAATTTCCTTTAGAGCCTTACTACCCTTAAAACACTGGAAAATAACCAGGTATCTATTGTATGACCATGGTTCGCCAAGCAGAACCTTCTCTACATCAACCTTCAAATCAAAATCAAAGAGTAGGATATTACTTCTTGTACTCGTGATATGGAAACTTCCCTTCGTATGCCAGAGTGGTCGGAAAGTACGGGCCACCGCCTCCATATTCAGAGCTCTCCTAGTGTAGAACTTTGCAGCCAAGGCGAACTTCAAATTTGACGTTTCTGTGACAAAACCACTTTTTTAACCTCCCTCGCAGATAACAAAAGGTTATCGCATCTACAAGTTATCTCTTCCATCCCCACCAGTAACAGAGTTACTATGGCGAAGAAACACACGCCTTTCTCACAGAGAAAAGCAACAAGAATACTACAGAGTAGAGCCTAAGAGAGAACTCCTACACTCATACGTCCAAGAACATTCATGTTGGTATCTTGGTGAAGCTCTTAGAGCATGCTTTTATCCCCTATCTAGGAAGTCTCAACAAATGTCCTTCCACCCTAGAATAAGACCCCTAGAAAGGCAATTCTAGCCTTTTGCCCTTAATTTTTTTTTTTTTTTTATTTAACAATTTGCCCCTATTTCAAAACTATATAGAGATATGCTCATGTTTTGATACTCGATTACCTTGAAATCGAGTTTCAATGAAATACTTGATTCATAGAAAATCGAGTTTCAATGAAATACTTGATTCATAGAAAATCGAGTTATGCCCGATCAAAATTAAAAAATAAATAAATAAATTTGCATGGAACTCGAGTTTCAGGAAATTGAGTTCCATGCAAAAAAAATTTATAACTGTGATCGCCTCATATTCAGAGAGACGTATAATGGCGTTTTTAAGCCCTATAGTGACGTTTTTAAGCCCTATAGTGGCGTTTTCCTACCAAAAAAAAAATTTATAAGTCTGATTGCTGTGGACCAGGTTTAAGGAGCCCTATAGTAGCGTTTTTAAGCCCTATAGCGGCGTTTTCTTGCAATTTTTTTTTTCATAAGTCTAATTGCCCCATACCAGGTTTAGGGAGCCCTATAGTGGCATTTTTAAGCCCTATAGCTGCATTTTCTTGCAATTTTTTTTTATAAGTCTAATTGCCTCATACCAAGTTTAAGGAGCCCTATAATAGCGTTTTTAAGCCCTATAGTGGCATTTTGAAACTCGATTTCCTTAAAATCAAGTTCCATGCATTTTTTTTTTTTTTTTAAGTTTGATCGAGCATACTCGATTTTCTACAAATTGAGTATTTCATTAAAACTCGATTTTAATGTAATCAAGTATCAAAACAGGAGCATATCCCTATATAGTTTTGAAATAGGAGCAAATTGCTAAATAAAAAAAAAAATTAAGGGCAAAAGCCCATTTTGTCCCCCTAGAAATACTCCAAACAATAATTACATCTAATACTTTTGTTTCCACTATCAATATTCACTTTATCCAAAATAGTAACATATTTCCACAGTCGAGGAACATTCGGACCATTATTTGACTAGCTAGTGACATATTTGTTGGTCAATTTTTCGATACTCATTTTACCTACAAATAACTCAATAACATATTTGTACATTATATCTATATCATTGTCAAATAATAATATTCATATACAAATGGAAAAAAAAATAACAAACTAAGACCCACTAACCCATTGAATATCAAATAATATTATATTAATATAGTCATTACTAACCAAAAGAAAAAACAAATAATAACCAAAACAAACACGGACCCACCATATACATATAGTCATGTATTAATCAAAAGACAACAATATAGAGAGACCCAAAGTCTGAGCAGATCACAGAATCACTGACCCACTTGAAGAGATCCATACTGGCCCACCCAACAAAGTAAACAATAGTTACAGACTTTTTTTTGTTTTTTTATAGGTATAAACAACAATTACAAACTTACAATACACTGACCCACGCAACAAAGCAAACAATAGTTTTTATTATTATTTATAAAAACTCCGATTCATTCAAAAAGCAGCAATAAAAGATCCAGGACAAAGCCTGTTAGAGTACAATCCGAAAAAGTCTGAATTAAATACATCAACAACTCCCATAGGAGGCATCAAACTAAACAATAGTTACAATACATATAAAAAACAAAACTTAAATAGTTTAAAACAAAGAGTGTAGAGTCTGTCACTTTAAGTGACTAAGGGTTAAGAGTTAGGGCTGTTCAGGGATCTACCACCATTGACAAAACCGGCCTGAACTGCACTGATCTGCCCCCCTCATGGCTCAGTCGAAGCTTTTTGGTGCAATGGTCAATGGGCTTTCTCCAATGCCAATGTTAAGCCGGTGTAGCGATCAGCGTCAATTTTTGCACACCACCAAACACCGAACTGAACAGAGGTGTGTATATATGTATATATAATGTTAGGACATATGTGAATCATGTTAGGAACATATATCACTTAGAATTGGCTAATCTTTTGATAAAACGCACTTTACTTGTAATTAGGTAGATCTAAGATGTGCTTAATACTTCAAGAAACAAGAGTTCAAGTCAAGTGTTAAAACCATGCAAATCTATCCAAGAAAAAAGTGAAAAAGTGCTGGATTTTAAAACTCGACAGCTAGTATCTATCGAGGTTTAAAAGGCAGTTTTAGCCCGATGCTCGACAGCTACTCAATAGATAACCTATCTATCGAGAATTATGAAAATTAGTTTTTCAGATCTAATTTTACACAAATCCTTGTGTATTTGTTTAGGCTTTCTTTTCTCACAACTCTAAACATATATAAGAATTATTTTAAGGGTCGTTACAGCTGATGCAACTTAATGCAAAAGTTTTTCACAAGCATATTGTGACTAAAGACATATGCCCTAGCTCATCTTTCTCTTAAAGAAGCTGCTACGTTTGTACACCATAAGATTTTGTAACCAAGGAGTTTCGTGATCTTCATAGTGTTGATGAATTGAAGAACTTTGCAGCCAACATCCTTCTCAAGTTGGTGGTTAGTTACGTACTTGGATCCGTGCATTGAAAATGAGAGATTGTCACTACAGAACAACTCCAATTGGGTATAAGGTAAGGTTCAACTGTAGGTTGGTATAAGGTACTAGAATTCCTTTACTTGTAACCGCTTATTGTGATAATAGTGGATTCTCAGGAGTGGTGACCTTAAAATCACCCGGTGGGGTTTTGCCTTGGAGGTTTTTTCCATTCATAAACAAATTACTGTGTCAACTTTATTTTCTGCTGCATATTAAATTAGTTGGTGATTTATTTGTGCTACCACGCATATTGCATGTTAGTTGATGAATTGAAGAACTTTGCAGCCAACATCCTTCTCAAGTTAGTGGTTAGTCACGTATTTGGATCCGTGCATTGAAAATGAGAGATTGTCGCTACAGAACAAGTCCAATTAGGTATATAGGGTAAGGTTCAACTGTAGGTTGGTATAAGGTACTGGGATTCTTTTACTTGTAATCGCTTATTGTTATAATAGTGGATTCTTAGGAGTGATGACCTTAAAGTCATCTAGTGGGGTTTTGCCTTGGAGGTTTTCCCCATTCCTAAACAAACCACCATGTCAACTTTACTTTCAGCTGCATATTAAATTAGTTGGTGATTTATTTATGCTACCACACATATTGCATGTTAATTGAATTAACTAATTAACTTGGCTAATTAATTGGTTTATTTATCACAAGGGGTCAATACATTATTGGCCGATCATATAATTCTATGTTTTTGTTTTTTTTTTTTAAATATAATATAAATACTAAACTCTAAACAGAGCGTTTTATACTTTTAGTTTCAGGATAGGTTTTAGTTTTTAAAAATAAAGCCATATTTGCTTAGTTTTACTGTATAAAATATTTTCTCCTCTTTTGCTCTCAAGCACATGTTGATGCTCATTTTTTAGGCCCAATAGTAGGAAGAAGGCCAACAATATGGGCAGGGAAGAGTTAGTAGATGGCTAGAAAAATCATTAAGCTTGGAGGGCAGGAACAATGGTTCACAAGCCCAAAAAGAACACAAGTGGGCCTTGAGGAAAGTAGATAGGCCTAAAAGAACCCGAAGAGAGAGATAGTAAACCCATGAACATTATATGATGTAGCAAAGTAAGAATGGGCCACAGCAGGGCCGAAGTAATGAAGTAAGAAAGTAGGGGGTTGATGGGAAGCCCATGAGCCCTAAGGGTGAAGAATAAGGTAATTGGGCCAGGGAAACCCAAGGGAATTAATAAAAGCCCATGGGTATGCAGAATTAGAAAATTGGCCAAGGATGCCCAAGGAAAGCAAATGGGCTAAGGATGCTCAAGGAGAAAGAAATGGCATAGAAGAGCCCACAAAAAATGGAATGGGTCAAGAAAAGCCCAAGGTAGCATGAGTATAAAATCAATGACCATATTGAGTCATTGTGACAAGAATAAGTAGCAAACCCAAAAAGGCCCAAGAGACACGGGTCAAATAACACCACGGCAGGAACAACAAAAATGGTATGATAGAAAGTGGCAGCAGGATTATGGAAAGAGCAAAGAATAGGCTCAAGAAGAGAAAGCCCAGAACCAGGCAAGCTATAAGGGATGAGAAATCAAAAAGCACTTCACACCATAATCGGTTAAGGATGAACGGCAAAATGCACAGAGGAGCCTCTAGACCACAGCAAATGCATAAAGCAGCGAACAAGTTTTGGACGTACTCAAGAATGGAGCACACACAAGACCCTAACATCACCAACCTGTACCCAACTAATACAGGAAGTGGTGTGTTAGGACATATGTGATTCACTTGTTTAGGACATATGTGATTCACTTGTTAAGAACATATGTCACTATTTTATGTAATTGGCTAATCCTTTTTGGATGTGTTTAATACTTTAAGAAACATTGTTTCAAGATCAAGTGTTGAAGCTATGCAAGTCTGTCCAAGATTCAAGTCTAAAAAGTGCCTATCATTAAAGCTCAACAGCTAGCCATCTATCAACCTTGAAGAGCTGCTCCAACCCCATGGCTCGACAACAGCTCGACAGATAGGGTATCTGTCGAGGTTTATGAAAAACAGAGTTTCAGTTCTGTTTTGATTCTAATTCGCGATTATGTGTTTGGGCTTTCTTTTTTCACAACCCTAGACATGTACAAGGATTATTTTAAGAACCGTCAAAGGTGGAACAAGTTGCACAAGTGTTAAGCAAAGTTTGTTCAAGCAAATTATGACCGAAGATAGAATTTACCCTAGTTCAGCTTTCTTGTGAAGAAGTTGCTGTGTTTGTACACCATAAGGTTCTGTGACTAAGCATCTTCTGGATCTTCATCGTGTGATGAACTGAATAACTTTGCAGCCAACAACCTTCTCTAGTTGGTGATTCAAGTCGCGTACTGGAATCTGCGCAATTGGTTAGTCATGTATTGGGAGCCGTGCATCAAAAGGAGAGATTATCACTATAGAACAAGTCCAATTGGGTATTGGGGTAAGGGTTAAACTGTAGGTTAGTATAAGGTATTGAGATTCATTTACTTGTAACCGCTTGTTGTGATAATAGTGGATTCTCGGGAGTGGTGACCTTAAAATCACCTGATGGGGTTTTTGTTGTGTAGGTTTTTCCCATTCATAAACAAATTACCGTGTGAATTTATTTTTCGCTGCATACTTAGTTTAATTGGTGATTTGTTTGTGCTACCACGCGCTTTGCATGTTAATTTGATTAATTAATATACTTAGCTAATTAATCAATTAATTCATCACAAGGGATCAATACGTTTTTGGCCTATCATAGTGGGTCATGGGTCAGAGGTAAGAAAGGGTATAGTCTAGCACTGGGAAAGGGGAAAGCCTATTCTGGGGTTCCCACTCAAGTTCTTTTAGGAGAAATGTCCTATTGGGATGACATACTACCCAAAGGAAGTAAGGATGAGCTGAAACTACTAGGTGCATGCCATGAGGGATAGGAAGAGAGAACACCCACACTGTGGTGGATAAGGATGCCACAGTGAACAAGCAAACAAAATAACCTTCTTTGTCTAGTAATGGGAAGTGGCGCAGCTAGCACATGTAAATGGTGGAGCTTGGACAATTGACGAACTCGTGGTGGTCGGCAAGGACACCCAGACCAGACAAAGGTAGTTAAAGGCTAAAATGATAAAAGCCAGTCACAGCAGGCAGTATATAAAGGACCCTTACTGTGCACAGAAGGGGGGTAACAATTACAAAAAGAGAATCACAATATCACCTTCACCATAGAACTACGAGTGCTAAGAATGAAAGAGTGAGAGTGGAGGGAAAGAACAAAAGTAACAAAAACATAGAAAAAGAAAAGAAATAGAGTGTAGAACGACAGACATGCACTAATAGGCTAGTCCCTACTCTCGCTCTAAAAGCCTACCCTCTGTTAAGGAAAAGGAACTCATTCGAGCACAAGCCATTCAGGCCCATTCCCTCAAAGAAGATAATCTCCATGGCAAGATCATCCTGTGAGGTTACCCACATTGAGGGAGTGGCTCCCCCCTTGGCCTTAGCCTTGTAGCACGATCAAATGAGGCAAAACGATCTAGAGCTCCTTTGATTTATCACTAATTATTATTGCTTCTCATCTAATCCTTGATACTTCATTTAGAATGTGTTTTCTCTCCCTGTTTTGACTAAGGATTTCTTGCTCGCCTCGCCTAACAATGATATTTTTCTTCTATTATTACTTTATCATATTTGTTTGCCGTATCTCTTCTGTAGCAACTATGCCTGCCGTGGGCACATGATTGAAGGTTCCGCAGACGGGGCATAGTTTGTGCACAAGCTGGACCAAGGTGAATTGCAATTGGACCAGTCCCAACTCTCCTATCCATAATATTTGGGCCTCAACACAGCAGGAGGAAGTCTAGCCCAAAATCATAAAAAGGCCCACCACACCGCACATGTTGGAGACTCATCCACATAATTTTTCTACACCCCCAATCTTGTTGAACAAACCCTAAATTTTCCCTCTCTCACCTAACCTTCCATTAATTAATAATACTTCTCCTCTGACTTACTCTCTCTTAAGTCTCATAGTCTAAGACTCTCACTCTCTCACAGTCACAGAGAAAAACTTCTTATAGTCCTAGAGTCTCACAAAATCAATCTCTGTCATCTCTGTTCCTCTACCACTATGTAGCTCTCTCTTTTGTAACTCTAACCTTAATTTTTTTTTGGTTTTATTTTGAGTTCATTGATTGTTTCTTGCTGATTCTATTTTTTTTTTCTTTTTAGGTTATTTTCTTGTAATTTCAAGGGTGTTTTAAGAGATTCAGCCTAGTAAAGGACAAAATCCCAAAGGCTCAAAGATTTCTAAGGTATTTTCTCATTCTATTTTTCTTTGTTTTGAGTTCACTAATGTTTCATTTTTTTTTTCTTTGCTATTTGATTTTACTTTTAGGGTTATTTTTTATTTTGTTTTCAGCTCACCCTGTTGTGTTAAACTTTAATGTTTGTGTTTGATTTTGCTTCTAGTGTTTTTTTTTTTTTTTTTTTATTGAGATTCACTTATATTTTTTTCTATTTTATTTATTAATTATCCTATTGATTAATTATACTATTGTGATTTTAGTTGATTCTCCTGTTGTTGTTTAGATTTTAGCATAGCTGATGTTGTTGTTGTTGTTTGATTATCCAAGCTAGTATGGAAATTCAACATTGAGAAATCTGCTTGCAAGCACATAAAATTACCAAAATACCCNGCTTGTAAAGTCGTCATACATTTGGTAGATAAGATAAGATGGGAGAACGAAATTTTTAGTTTCAATTCTTCAAATTTTTGTATATGGACCTCATAGATGCTCTGTTACCTCAACCTATGTGAGTTAATGATTTCACTGGGGCTCCAGAGTGCTCTAGTCTGGCCTAGATCTGCTCATAAGTAGTTAGCTATTTAAAAACTTGATAGCTCATTCTCAAGTTTGAAATTGAGAAACGCAGCAAGACGTGAGATTGATAATTTCAACTAGTCTTAGCTTTGGACATGAGGGGAAATGCCGTCTGAGTTGCATCTGAGTTGGGTGATATACATTACTAGTTGCAAATCCGTGTGACGCATGAAAAAACTATTAAGAACGAGATCTGAAAAATTCTTCAGTTATTTAATCTTTATATTTTGATATGTTGTTGAGTTGCAGATTGCTTCAATCATCATATCATTATAGTTTAGTGGCAAAATTTTGCTACATAATATACTTAGAAAAAGTAGATGACGTTAATAATTTTGTAACTATGGTGATTGTGCAAGATAGCATTTGATTTTGCTTGAAAAATGCAATTAAATATGTTTTGTGCTTCATTGATCAATGCAATTATATGTTTGAATTTAATTGACAAATCTAATGTACAACGCCTAAGAAACTCTTTCTAAGTTTTATCCTATTAGAATTATGTTTGGAAAAGAACGTTAAAAGATCACAATATTTAGCAAAATTGTTTTTCTAAAATGTATGTGAATGTTTTGCAAGTCTAATTTTAAGAAAGTTTTGTCAGAAAATTGAAAGAATTCTTTAGATATTCTTCTTCTTTTGTTGCCCCGTCTTCATATATGGGCAGCTCCATGGATTCTGTTTTTAGTAAAGTGCTAAGGGGATAGCACCTTAGGGAGCCTCTAAGTGAGTAGTTAATATAATATATAGGGATACCATCTAACCCAAAAGACTTAAGCCCTTATGAGCTTATGCCCAACTATGCTATATCAACTAATTCCTCTTGATATTCATATTTAATGTAGGATTTCACTCATACATCTATTTCCAATAATCTCTCCCTCACGTGTGAGTCTATGCCTCTTTGTTGGCCACGAACAAGTTTTATTAGCTCCTCTTTACCTTATGGGCTTTTTCCATTACCAACACGTCATCCATAGACCCCTATGCCATCCATGGGAATCATGTGTCAGCTCCGCACGCTCATCCATGGGAACTGACCCGAACACCTCGCCACCTTCGCATTACCTAAGCTCTGATACCATTTGTTAGGGTGATAACACCTCAAGGATCCTCCAAGTGAGTAGTTAGTATAACATATAAGGACACTACTTTACCCAAAAGACTTAAGCCCTAATGAGTTTATGGCCAACTATGTTAACCCCTTATTATTGTAGAATAATTCTCAAAATGTTTGTAAATATTATGTTGTGTGATAGAATCCACCTTAAATCATTAGCCTTTAATCAAACTGTAATAAAATTTATAATAGACCTAAATCACTCTATCAAATAATTAGACTATATCTTATCATTTTTTGCTAATCCTAGTTAGTCACATAAAGAAACTCTACTACCCTTTTCTTTTTTATTTTTTGTTATCTAAGATTGAGATTTTTGTTCTTCATGTTAAATTACTGATTCTTCCAAAAACTCTATTAAGAAATGGTAAATTTAATAATTTAACCACATAATTCTAACACTCTCCTTCACATGTGAGCTCAAACTTGCTTTTAATAGGTGAGGCCTAATGCAGGGGATTTTAAATGGAAGGTAGAGTGAAGGAATCAGAGATCAAACCCAGGACCTCATGCTCTGATACCATGTTAAATTATCCATTGTCCCAAAAACTTAAGATATTAGAAGATGGTAAATTTAATAATTTAACCACATAATTCCAACACTTTATTGTTTTCACTCCTTTTCCTATCCGCCAATTGAAGCATTAGAATAATATAAATGCTTACCTACGGGCATAGGGCGTACCCAAAAGTCTCTTACAAATCATTTTCTCTTCAATTGTTTGTAAAACAAATAAAAATTGAGGATCAAGAAGATACTTTGTAACCATCATCTACCGGTTCTAATTTACTCTCAGAATACTCTGAGAAATCATGAACAGCCAAATCCTCCCATTGGGACTCAGGTTCCTTGGTTAACTCAAACTTAGCTTCTACTATTTCCATCTGACCTTCCCTTCGTAGCTTCAAAGTCCGATGTTTGTGTGTGTGTGAGAGAGAGAAAGAGAGAGAGGGCTTATCGAGGGTCAAAGGGGTTATCGGTGTAGAAGGTCAAAATTTAAACTAAAAATTTTAATTAATAAAAAATTGATGTTCAAATGTAAAATTGTGAATTCTCAAAAGCGTAGGTGTCAAATCTTTGTAAGGTCATAAAACGTCTTTTATATTATTTATAGATTTGTTTTTTGGATGTGTCATAATTGTTGGCGTATGTGTGCTGTCAAACATAACCAAAATTAGCAGGTTTCTTTTATTATAGGAAAAATTACATTTTTTCGCCCTAAACTATACTTCATTTTACACTTAAGAAATGATATGTCTATAACATTTTTACAACAAATCCTAAGTGGCAGGTTGTTACTGGTTGTTATTGTTGGAGCAAAAAAGTAATCTTACTGTTAGTTTCAAATTTGAACCAATAACAACTAACTATCTGTGATTTATTGTAAAAATGTTGTAAAATTGTTGTAGACGTAGCATATCTCTTTACACTTTCCCTCATAAATTATGAGAATGCACACTTATTTCCCTAAACAATACTCTCTTTTACACTTACACTTTTAAACTATGAAAATACACATTTTACCTCCTAAACTATACCCATTTTACACTTACCCCACTAAACTATAAGAATACACACTTACTTTTCTAAATAATTACTTATGAGAGAAGGTGCAAAATGTTACACAGGTAATAATTTTGGGGGGTAAGTATGCATTCTCATAATTTAAAGAGGCAAGTGTTACATGAGTAATAGTTTAGGGAAAGGTAAATATACATTCTCATATTTTATGGTGTAAATAAAAAAGGAGAATATTTTAAGGAGTGAAATTAATGTAATTTCCCCGTTATAATAACAATGATGAGGTACAGGCTAAAATGGAAGCGGGTAGTACGAAAAAGAGGTAGCCTCTGCAGCAGTATAATGGCAAAGCAAGATTCTTGAAGTGGAATGCAATGCTTTTGTTAAATCTAAGTTTAATCAGAGAATAATTTCCCGACATCTGCTGTAATAATGTACAGAACATAGATGAGATTATCTGACATAGAGTCCATGCCTTTGCTTATATTCAATGACATACATACACAGGAAGATGGAAATTTTCATTCACTATATTGGTACTTATAAATGACTTAAGATTTGACAAAATCTCCTATGTGAAGTCATGTTTTAATTTTTTTTTTTTTTTTTGATAAGTAAAGTCATGTTTTAATTTGATCTTGTCATGCTTCACAAAATAAGAATGCCTTGTTTTTTTTTTATAACGCATATCTCATATATACTTCAAATGCTTGTACAACACAATGCTCTAGTATTAATTTGAACAAATTCTCCCTTCATTCAGAATCGAACATATAGAAATTAAATAAAATAAAAGGGGGGACATTTTGTAATGTTTGACTTGGTGCTCATAAAACATGTTATATTCAATTAGCAATTGACTCGTACATATATATCTAATTATGTTGAACATAAATTGGCTCCATAAACTATTTCAATCCTGTGCTTTTGCTTCTCCCATGGCAGCTTATTTCAAAGGAAATCAAGAAGAAAGGAACATAAGGAGTAATGCCTTCAAAGGGGCAAATTGTCCACCATTCAGAAGAATCAGAACCATCAGAACCACCACGTATCGAAGATTTTAACTGGTAAGAACATTAACCAATACTTCACTAACAGGGTGTTATCAACTGCTAGGGGATTTCCAATGCATCCTGAGTATATGATTTTCGCTTTGACCACTGGTCAAAACTCTCTCTTAAACGTACCTGTGCTCGGTAAAAAATTATCAAAATTGGCTGATATACTCTTTTGCAGCTGTTCTTATTCACAATAGTTCATTAACCCATCCAAAATAGCATACCTTGTTCATGGTTTCATTTTTCTGAACATACAGGCTAGGCCAATCTTTGATTTTAATCACCTGAGTAAACTAAAAATCTGTATTGCCACAGCCTAGTGGTTCGATATTATTTGCACCTCCCAGGAGAGAATAGATAACCCACTTTGCTCTTATTTGACTCGCAATTAATCAGGAGGAAAATATGCTTAGAGAATAAGAGGTAGATATAAATGAAAGTGATATAACTAGCTAGCATGCAGATAGAAATTTTTTTATTTATTAAAATTATAAAATAAAATAAAATAAACCGTTAAAACATAGAGTTTCTTGATCATTTTAATGTTGTTTGTTTGTAAAATCTGTTTGGTATAACAAAAACAAATTACTCTTGTTAAGTCCACCACTAACAATACTTTTATTGTTAACCACTTACAATTTGTCATCTCAACAAGTTGTAAAAGAAGTGTCACTAGGCTTATTCTTTGACCAAACCACCTCATCAGTATAATCTTTCTCTTCTTTTGATTTCCTCTTCTTCTTCTTTTTTTCTTTTTTTCTTTTTGGTATCCCCTGAAAGCCCATTTCTGAGTAAAAAAAGGTTGGTCATTTTTGCTGGGTTGATGTTGAAATCTGGTGCATTCTATGAACTCATTCGGATTTTGGCCCATGAAAAATGATGGGGGTACAAGTACCAGTTTATTGGTTGATTACACCAGATGCATCTCATAGTTGTTTGTTATCCTCTAAAATATTGTTTTCCTAACTATTTGATTTGTGAAATTAACCTTGGTTTGGTTAGTTTCATTAAGTAATGTATTCAATTATCCAAATTAACATTGATTTGGTTAGTATTAAATAAATTTATTTAATAAATATAATAGTAAAACTTTGGTACAATATTTTAAGTAGAGTAAATTAGATCCTCCAATTTTCTCTAATCTTCCATTTTTTTTTTTTGAGAAACTAATCTTCCAATTGAATTCAAACACTTGAATGCTTGAATTTAATTGCCCTTGGAAAATCTAAGTTTTATCCTAAATATAAAAGGCCTTGCATAACTTTTTGCCTTAAGCCTCAAACTATATTGAACTGACTCTAATTTTACAATCTCTTTGCAGGAACAACAAATGTCACGTAATTTCTGCTATTGCCTGCTTGGTTGAGGCAGTGTACATTCTTTCCCATGAGGAATCTTCTCTTGCTCTACGTTGGTACGACAACCTCAACTTCAAGTTCATATTAGTTTCTTGGCTCATAGACGAAAATGACAAATCCATATTTGGTGCCACTTTTGAATATAAAGGCGAATCTCTTCCAAACATCCCACAGTTTGTTATAGCCTTTCGTGGCACAATACTCAAAGGAAAGACAGCGAAAGAGGACCTCAAGCTAGACAGGCTGTGCTTGGCGAACAGACTTCACAAGAGTTCCCGCTTTCAAAAAGCAAAGAACTACATTGAGCACATGGTTGATTTGCATGGAGGTGAAAGAGTGTGGGTGGCTGGACACTCTCTGGGGGCAGCTATAGCATTGCTTGCAGGAAAGGAAATAGCCAAGAAGACTACTGATACTAGTAAACGGATTGAAGCTTATCTGTTCAATCCACCATTCTGCTCTGACCTCATAATGAGGTGGTTCAAGAATGAATTTGTGAAGTTGGGGGTCCAGCTTGCAAAGAATGGTTTAAAGTTAATCCTCAGCCATTTTGGAGAGGATCATAAAGATCAGGAGGCTCAAGCAAATGACACGCTAGCTTTCAATGCATTATCTAATTGGGTTCCTCACATTTTTGTGCACCCAAATGATATTTTTTGTTCAGCCTATATTGACTACTTTCAATCTAGGCAGAAGATGTTGGAGATTGGATTTCGAAAACTTGAGAAGGTTGCAGCAATGAAGACTATGAGGATGTTGTTGGGAATGGATTCAAGTTCAGAAGCAATGCATCTCCTTCCTTCAGCAATTCTGACCATTAATAAGGTTGAATTCCCCCGAGAAACAGAAGGATTTTTTGATAAGTTCGGAAGAAAGGGATCAGCTCATGAACTAAAACAGTGGTGGAATCCTAATTCTTCATATGAATTTCAGGATCATATTCGTAAGTACAACCCTCCAAACTGAATGAAGCAGCTATGTATATTGGTGTGTGTTGTGCACAGTAAATATACAGGCCCAAAAGACTACCAAATACAGTCCCGCAGAATGGATCTTGGTTAAGCTTTCGTCTGACCCAGATATCACGTGGGTCTAGGGTTCTTTTGCGTTTTGATTTCTTTATTTGTTTGTTTGTTTGTATTTTTTTTTTTTTAATTTTTTTAATGAAACTTCTTGTTTTGTTAGAACCAAAGCATGCACGGGAAAACTGTCTTATTACGCTTTAAAATCCTTGTTTTATTTTCTTCTGTTGCATTTTTTTTTAATTCGTATTTTGAGAAGCTGTTGGAATGAGATTGTTTTCAATCATCATATCATTATAGTTAGTAAGAAAACTTTATGTAGATGCATAATGTTTTCTGATATATTGTGAAATTCCAAGATGAAAAACAATCAGATCAAGTCAAACTCAGGCCTTAACAAGCACAATCAGACGCAGACAGAGACCTACATCATCTAAGCAAACTCAATATGAGATCACTAATTAGACTTCAGGAAAATGTTTAAAAGAGATATAGTGTTGGCCTAAGCCTTCTTAATTTCAGCCGAAATTTTAATGGTGAAGGGCATACCTAAAGCAATCACCTTGTCTCTTCCTTAATATATATATATATATATAAGTTAAAGCGCAACATTTATTATTATTACACTTCTGTTGAACTACATTAACAACCGTGTCATCACTTTCTTTCTATTATTTCTTTTAAAAATTAAAACTATGTATATAAAATTATAAATGCTAAAGTATGCAATAATCCATTAATGTCTTTACTCATTCTCAAAACTAATTATAACTTATCAACTATGATATGATCATCACTTTTCACTACCATGACTTTACACATTTTTTAATTTAAATGTGACTTATAATAAAAAAATACATGTAATATAAACACCTTGGATGGACAGGGCAACTCTACAGCCAGCCCAAGCTCTATAGCCAGCCCAAGTGGGTTAAAAGACCTGGCCAAAAACAAAAATTATATATAATTATTTTTTACCCCTAAAATAAAATTTTAAACACCCTGAACCTAAATTTTGTTTAATCCTAGTTGAAATGAGCTTGAATATGATCATCTTAATGCTATTTTCACACTAATTTTACAATAAAGGTTAAGTGGTAAGTTTTAATTGGTTTTTATCTAAACCTATAAATGATGTCATTTTTTTTTTTATATATCTCTTTAATAACTTGTCACCTATATTTTATTGTGAAAGTATTGTGTCAGTAGCTCTACTCTTGAAATTGCTACTTCGTTTTTAAAAATAAATAAATAAATAAACATTCTCTCCAAACTCAGGCTTACTTTGCAATTGGTCGAGGAATGCAATCGTTTTTCCCTACATTTTTCTTCTTCATTAGCAAAAAATTACACCACTTTTAGCTCAAACTATCAACAAGCACAAAGATTCACAAATGCATGCATAATAATTTAGTTTAAAATATTAATGTGATAACAAAACAGATTGATGTGACTTCCAGAACAAAACACTTCCATTACATTAAAATTCATTACTTATCTCATATTAAGGTTTTATATCACTTCATTATTGTGATTATTATTAATTTTTTGAGTTATGTTTACTAATTATAGTTTGGCGTAATTTGGTCAATTTTGGTCCGATTCAATTCTTTTTGATCTAGTTCGGTTTATTTGGTCTACTTTGGTTCATTTTGGTCTAATTCAATCTATTCAATACACTTCGTTCCACTTTGTTACAATTCAGTCCACTTTGGTCCATTTGGTCTATTTCGGTCCAATTCAATCTATTTGGTACATTTGGTCTATTTTGTCCAATTCAATCCATTCAGTCCATTTGGTCTAGTTCAGTCTACTTTGGTATACTTACTTAAGAATAGGAAAACAAGTGGTTTGGGTTGAGAACACTATCAATTATTTGAGTAATACTCCCTCTGTCCCAATATTTTTGTCCTGTTTGAAAAGTCAAACTTTTTAAAAGAACATCATTTATTATCTTGTCTACCTTTTAAAAATGTATAAATTACCAATACTATCCTTAAAAAAATTTATTAAAAAATTGAATTAGTAAATTAATAAGGGTATAATAGGAACATTAGTAAATTAATGACTTTTATTTTTAGAAACAGGACAATATTTTGAGATATCTCAAAATGGAATAGAGGACAAAAAAAAAGGGGACGGAGGGAGTATTAATTGTAATTGTAAGGGCTCAATTTGAGTCCTAAGCAAAAGAGTTAAAATGATCTTGTTCCAAAGAGCCCAATACAATGAATTTGTAGAACGTGACTAAAAAAACTAGACTCTAATAAATTGGATAACAATTATAGTGGATCTAGATGACCTGAAAGCAAAGATAAACAGGTTTTATCTAAATAAAATCGTCCTTGGCACAATTTGAGAAGCTGAGTTATTGTATATATCTCTTTTGAGTTTGATTACAAGTCCAGTTTTTGTGGCTACAGTGTTTTTCTATTTATTTCTCGATCCCACTTCCTCGAGGCATTCTTTCTCTTTTATACTATCTTCCTTCTTTTATCTCTACCCTCCACATGTTGACTAGGTTTCTAGCGTTAATCCCTGTCCCGTCAATACCTTCCTGAAGTCTCTAGAAGTAGCTGTAAGGCTTAAAATTATTGTTCAGGTATCACTTCCACATTAATGCAGCCAGAGAATTAGCTACAGAGCATTCAATGCGGTTGTAGCAACTTTCTCTTAGATATTTCATAACTTCCCTTTGTCTTGTACTTTCATGATGTGTATCTTTATCAATAAAATCTACCGAAACGTTGCTCTAGATGACAGACCACACCTTCTGACCTCTGCTTTGCTCAGTCGAGGAAGCATATTTCCTCAGACCACCTTCCTGGACCCTCATGACTAGACCCCATTTCTTCATTCACTAATGCAGACTTCCATAACAGCGTTTAACTGTCCTTAGACTACTACGTGTTCTTGGTCCAATATATATATATATATTACTGGGCCTATCATTCCTACTGTAATTATATAATAAATTTTGATTATTATAATAATCTCCTTAAGAAAATAAGAAATTTGAAACTTAAAAATTTTAATTGTACCAAAATAAATTAGAAAAATATAACGCTAATAACAATTGTAGGGTCAGTTTTTGTAGCCCAAGTCCAAAAGGGATGGGTTGTGAGCCCAATGAACCCAAGACAATGAATTTGTAGAGAGTGGGCGAAAAAGCTAGGCTGGTTGTAAATTAAACAGTGACGAATTACGGTACTAAAGGATGAATTAACATGAAACCATGCTTGAATAACTAGACAAGTATATGTCCGAAGAGGTATATTACTGAATAGAAGAGGATTACAACTCTTGGAGATACAGTCAAGTTATTTTCTCCTTCTCTCCATCTTTTTTCCCATCCCCCTTATCAGAGGCCTCTTCTCCTTATATAGTACCCACTCCCATCATCCTCACCGTCCACTTGTGCTCCATCTAAGCGTCTACTTGAGTGCATGTCCCATCAAGCACCGTTTTCAGCTCTCTGCGAGTAGTGGTAGCCGAAATTTGCACTGTTCAAGGGTCTTCTCCACAAAAATGCGGCCAGAAAAGTTGCTGCAGTGCATTAAATACGGTGGTAGCAGCTTTTCCTTGAGATATTTCTTCATCCTTATCATCTCCAGGTATGCCCAGAGCTGATCTTTGTCGTTGGGATTGCTGTTTGATCAAGATTATTCGAATCTGAAGAGTAAAACCTCTTCGAACAAAGGGTGGCATCCTCGGATCGTACTTTTCCTCCATTTCTTGGTTGGGTGCCTTCAGATGAACCCTACGCCAACTCGTTATCCCTCTTCAGAAATATAATAGTCTTCAACATAGGGCCCCCGGCCCAACAGGTGTGTCTAGGCTTCTACCTCCCACAACAATAGTTAGGATAATATGGACCACTTATAAAATGTATATCAATAAAAAAATGATAAAATTATATATTTGTAAAAATAGAGAGATAGAAATTACTTTTAGATATTTTTTAATTTTTAGAGAGAGTAAATTATCTACAATAAAATTTAGAGAATAAATTGTAAATTATACCACATCTCAAAATAATTATATATTCTCACACGTCATATGATCTGGAACTAGAATATATAATAGAGGGATCTACAAAAAAGTTCCTTCTTTTTGGGTTCAAGAACAGGACGGTCAATATTAATTCCCATGTTAGCCACCATCCCTGCTATATAACTTTTAATGCTAATTCTATACTTGTGCAATTTAAATCTGGCAGCTTTTCAGTAGCAATTGTGCGCAATTGCTCAATGGTGATCTTGCTTGCTTTCTCCATCTTTGTTCTTTAGAATCTTTATCTCCACCTACATATCAATCAAGATAATTAAACTACCACTGTTCAATTGCAGAAGTTCAAATTATAACTGGAAATCCTAATAAAATCACCATGATTTATACCTAAAGTCAAGGTACAGCTCTGTTAACTGGAGTTCTCTGCTCTTCTTCATCACCCGCTATCTTTGGATGCTTAGCTTTGTCACCTCCAAGGTGAACTCTCTGCTTCACTGATTTTGTCGGTCTATGATCGTAAGAATATACAACTAGAATAAAAATTGATCTTCAAGCTTACTATTGTCACAGGGTAAGATAGTATTTATAACATTTGAATTAATATGAGAAGTTGAATTTGAATTACAAACAATTTCTATCACTAAGAATCAGATTTTGTTACTTCTATCTTATCCAAATCTATACAGTTTGATACCTTATCTCTTACCTCTAAAAAAATCATAAGGAGCTACTTCTTACAACAACAAAAACCAGTAGCTTTTGTCTACAATTTGATTACATTAAAATTAAAAAAGAAAAAGACATGCATTGATGTATCCATTTGGATTTGAAATCCATTACATCTCTTAGAAAGCTCCATTCCTTATCTTGTTATGCCTTCTCTGTATCTACCTTCAAAACCATCTCAACTACTTTACCCTTTCTCCTCATTGCATGCAGCAAACTAATAGACACATTAGCCATGACAAATTCCCCCAGTTTGAATATTGCAAAATATAGCCTCATTCATTCCCTTGCTTTAAGGTTTCATTTGGTCTCCTTGATCTTGCTGCACAGTCTATACTCTTTAACCTGGCAAACCCCAAACATATTTACCTCCAATGGATGTTTACCAAGGCCAGTTCTAATCTAATCTGTTTTTTATATGAGCAACCCATATTTTTTTTTTTTTTAATTAGTAAATGCCCAGGAGGAATTTTCAACCCAATTAAGCTATAAATCTCTTAGCATTTGACTAGGTAAATTTTACAACTGAGAAATCAATGTCTACTAGTCCTAAAAGTTCACTAAAAATGTCGTTATCTCCAGGTTTTCTGGCATGTCCAACTTACATTTAAGTAAATATAGTTGTACTCAACCTCGTTAGGTTTTTCAATTGAATTCAGCCACTTGTTGCATTACCCAATAAAACACAATTAGTGTACATTTAAATTCTATTTCTCCAGCAATATTGTTTTCATCAGATAAGTCAGTATGCACATATCAGATCCATTTTAAGAGTGTGTTTGGACTTCGAATCAGCCTAATTCCTAAAACGGTAAGACTTCAATACCATTGAATTCATTTTCCACAAATAAACAAAAAAAAAAAACTATTGAATTAAAGCTAAAGCAAACATATCCTAATTAGTTTTAAAAACCCATAAAAGAAAAATACGAGATCAGCCACACAACAACAAAAAAACTAAATCTATTTTTAAGAAAAATCAAAATGGGTGGAGGGGGGGAGGGGAGGGAGGCTCAGATTCGCCTTTTCTCAGACAAGAGAGAAAAAAGAAGGCACACCGCCATGGCTGCAACAAAGAGACAAGCTCTGTGGGAAAAGGGCATAAAAGTCATTTTCCCACAGTAGCTCGAACTCGGAGTCGCCCCGCCAAGAAACGGGTACCCATTTTTTTCCCATCGTCTGGTTATCAAGTTGAAAAAATCATCACCGCCTCATAATGAAAGAGATAGAGAGATAGAGAGACAGAGATTATAGAGAGAGAGAGAGAGAGAGAGAAAGAGAGAGAGTAGAGATAAATATATATATGTATATATGTTTGTTTGTGTGTGTGTATGTGAGAGGAGGGCGGTTTTGTAACAAAGGCTAGATAAGATAATCATCGGCTCCGGCAGCATTCAGAGAAGGGCAACCACCCTCAAAACGCCGCGGCCTCTCTGAGAGCAGAGCCTCATTCTTAAACTAATGAGAGTGAACCCTAACCCCCAGCATCCATCCCCTATTTATATTTTTTTCTTTGTACCCCTATCCTTTTCCATTTGCTTTGGTTTTGTACTTTTATTCCATTTTTACCCTTACTTGTTCATCCTTTGAGGCCGGCGTGGTGTGGAAGAGGAGGGTATTCTTGTCAATGCGTATCCTTGGATTCTTGTGAGGTAGGGGATATGATGGTAATTTTTGAAAAGTTGTTGTATTATACTATTGTTTTTCCTAGTTTTTTTTTTTTTTTTTTTCCTAACCACATTCAACAAATTCAATAGGTTTCTAAGGGGAGTGTTTCCATTCAGCGAAGTTCAAAATGTGGGATTGGTCAAATATTTGCCCAAAATAATCATTAAAACAGTCAATCCTATTATCCCACTAAAAACAAAACTCGAAGTTGCCATTTTTTTCCCTAAAATCCAACAACCAAAAACCTTAGTTCTTATGGAAAGATGTATAATAAGAGATTTCTTAATCCATTATAAACTCCCAAAGAATGAGGCAAGAATAGATCAACTTCCAACATCCAATTTTACACTATTCTGAATTGGGGTAAATCCAGCAGCTTGAAAATATGGTGTTTGTGTGTTGGGTGGCATTAGTAGAGTCCTTTTTTAGGCCACACAAGAAGAGTAGACCCTAATGGTATTTATATGCTGTTGTCAAGCAAGACTTAAAGTCTTTAGTTGTTTTTAGGCAAGGTTTTTACATACCAACCAACGAATTTATTTAAAGTGCAGGTAGATAGAATTGCTTATTCTGTTCCCAAACTAGGATAGAGTCAATGGGGGAATATATGATGCTATTGAGAAGGGGATTAAAAAAAAAAGAAAGAATAATATTAGGGACACACCAATTTTCACATTTTTATTTTATTTTATAATTGTTGATATATATATATATTTTATATATAAGATAGAAATTTTACTCTAACTTAATTTAAGGGTGTGTTTGGATACCGTTTATTTGCTGAAAACTGAAAACTGAAAACTTATTGCTGAAAAAACTATAGCAAAATAATTTTAAATGTGTGAATAGTTTTGTAGAACTTAAATTTATATTAAAATCTGTGTTTGGATGACTTTTGTGAGTTTGTAAATAGTGCCGTGAGACTTTTATTTTTTTAGCAAAACGCATAAACGCAGACACCGAACGCTTTTCAAATGCATACAAAGTGTATATGTGTGTGAAACTCCCTTCTAGAGACTTAAACTCTGACTCTTATAATTGTTGATATAGTTTGTTGTAAATAGATTAATACCACTCTTACTCAGGTTTATCATTAATACTAATTTTATTATGCACTAATTACAACAAAGTTACCGATAATTCTTTCTTAAAAGAGTAGTGTTACAAGTACAGGTATTCCTTAACATTTTATGTTTGTAAGGAAAAAAAAAAAAAAAAAAGGAAAAATATTTTTTATTATTTATTTTTTGATTAAAAGT